>NC_048218.1:134850532-134994516 GCF_002007445.2 Ailuropoda melanoleuca | reverse complement strand
GATTTTTTTTTTTATGCTAGGAAAGGAAATCGGAAGTTGCTGGATGGAGTCATGATACCACAAAGTAACAGGAGAAAATAATAAACTGGGCAGATAATCAGTTCCTTCTAACATGAGAGTGAGCTGCTTGTCCATGTTCCCAGCCCATTTTAAAAAAAAGATTTTATTTGAGAGGGAGACAGAGAGAGAGAGGGAGGGAGAACACAGAGGGAGAAAGAGACAGAGAGAAAGAGAGAGAGAAAGGGAGGGCACAGAGGGAGAGGGAGAAGCAGACTCCCGCTGAGCAAGAAGCCCAATGCTGGGCTCTATCCGAGGACCCTGGGATCATGAACTGAGCCCGAGGCAGACGCTTAACTAACTGAGCCACCCAGGCGTCCCCCCAGCAGATTTTTTAATGCCTTTTTCAGGGCCGCAGGTGAGCTGTTTTAGGACTTCATTGGACTCACCCAAGGTTTTCTTTTCTGAGTCATTTACCAGTCCAAAGCCAGCTTCCCTTTGTAAGGGAAACGCATTGAGGAAGAAAAAAAATCTATAATATCCAGGACCATCCCAAATAATTTGAAAGTAAGCATGCAAACTTTGCTTCTTTGGCTTACACCGTCATTCTTCACAGAACAAGGATTGCTTCACACTTGATCCACTGCATTTTATACTAATTTTGACAATAGAGTCTAAAAATATACTGCTTAAATATAATGCAAGCATTCACAACAAAACCTGATTTTTAGGTATTAACTCTAAAAACCTTAGAGATTATGAGGCTTATTGGGTTAAATCAACCACTGAGGAGAAACACTCTGGAAAAAAGTCCACTCAAATTCTGTCAGGTTATTTTATGTATATGAGTATTTCCCCAAACATGCTGAAATTGAGATAAACTCAAGAATTTCATAAAATGGGTTGCCTGGGTGGCTCAGTCGTTAAGCGTCTGCCTTTGGCTCAGGGCGTTATCCCGGAATTCTGGGATCGAGCCCCACATCAGGCTCTTCCGTGGGAAGCCTGCTTCTTCCTCTCCCACTCCCCTTGCTTGTGTTCCCTCTCTCGCTGGCTGTCTGTCTCTCTCTGTCAAATAAATAAATAAAATATTTAAAAAAAAAAGAATTTCATAAAATGAAAAATACTAGATTTTCCATTTTTAGCAACCAGAATATGACTTTGTGCAGTTTAGGTTTAAGAAACAAGTTGCTTACTTATCTATCATAAAATATCAAAGTTCAGTCCAGTAACCATGATCAGTTCAGGCTCATTCTGCAAAAGATATTTGCAGAAATTCATCAAATGCCTGTTATTGTTTACAAAATTAGGCATTTCTATACAATGTGTACTTTTGTTAAACCTCTTAGGCAAGCAGTAAGGTAGTCCTAGGTCCTCCCAAGAAAAGAAAAAGTCAGTGCAGAAGTACAGAATCAAAAAAACAGAAATTACCTCTGTTTGAGTGCTCCTTTTTTTTTAAACTAAGATATAAACATCACCCTCCCTGACTCCAAAGTTATACATTAATTATCTGTACATAAATAATTTTTTTCTTTGACTCTAAATTAAAATTTTATTTAATGAAAGTGAATGCTATAATTGAGATTTTAGTTGGTAATTTTATTTAAAAAATACGCTAATATGGTACAATCAAAGCACTGTTCAAAGTGCTTTATTAATATTAACTTATTTACTCCTCTGTACACTGAAATGGGCTATATTCGATATCCCCATTCTACAGACAGAAAACAAGCACAGAGCAGTTAATAACTTCCTGAAGGTTACACGGCTGGTAATTGGCAAAGACAGAACTCATTCTGGGAATTCGCTCTCTGGAGTTCATACTCCTAACCATTACACTATGCTGGATAGTCAAATGATAAGTTATAAAGCTAGAAATTATTAAATAATTTTATTTTTCAAATTTGTACAAAATAAGAATAAAAATAAGTTTAAAGGAACTCTGTACCTCATTTGCAATTTATGTCTCTACTCCTTCTCCTACGTTATCCTCATTGACTCCAGCATGTTCACTGTCAAGCCATGAAACACCATAGCCTTATGCCCAGTGTAATAACTTTCTCTCCATTAGGCAGCAAAGATTTAAAAGAAAGGATCTTGGAACTTTGCTTTTTGAGTTTGTATCCTGGTTCTTGCCACTTAGAAACCATGTAACTTTCCAAGTTATTTACCTTTTCTGGGCCTCCATTTGGGTTCCTGGGAGGATTAAGTGATTTAAAATGAAGAGCACTTAGTTATAAATGAACAGGTCAGTATTGTTATTTTTATTATTTCACTCAGTAGAAGAGCCTACTTCATAGGAGTGTTGGAAGGTTTAACTCATACCTTCTACAGTTCTCTCCAGCATCCCCCCTCATTGCCAGGTGCCCAGTAGAAGCTCAAAAGTGCATGTGAGTTTTTTCTCCCCAAAGTTCAGGCCTTGTATCTCTCTTTCCTAAACTCTGCCCATCTAACTGGGCTCTTTCTCTCCCAAATTTTCAAACAATTCTGCAAATTAATCTTATTTCAAAATCCAAATTTGAATTTACACTTTATCACATACAGAGTAAAATTTTAAGTTTTAGAAAGTCATTCAATGTCCTGTGCACTTTGGTTCAAGCTTCTTTTTCCTGCTTCATGTCCGTAATCTTCCACGCTGTGTTCCTGTCACACCAGAGAAGTCACTTATCCAAACACACTTTTATACCTCTGTGCTGGCTATCATGCCTTTCTATCTGCTTGAATGCCCTGCTGAGTAGCTACTTAGGACAGGCCCCATTCAAAAGTTCTCTATGACCATATTCAGTTCTTTGGCGACAATTTATTATTCCTTTAACTGTGCTCCAAAGGCATATCAATTAAAATCTTCCTATAGTTCTAATCACCCTCCATAGTATTTTATAATAATTAGTTGTATACCTACCTGTTTGTGTCACTATGTATAAGGAAAATGCCCTGTATACTTCTCTACACCAAAAAACTGCCTAAGTTCTCAGAAATATTTATCATATGCACAAAATATGGATCAAACACTTAATGATTCCTCAAAAATAATTTAGAATAGGTAGCTACGTCAGAAATACAGAAGGAAAATAAAAGCTTTATATTTACATTGGAAATTGGTTGGCATTCAACTTCTAAAAACAAATTTGGAAAATAATATAAAGCAGATACTCAGTTAATGGGAGCAAGATGGAAAATGCTATTGCCAAACCATATTTAAGAGTAATCAAGTTCTCTAAATTGAGCATAAGTCTGAAGCATGATCAGGTTAACAAAAAAGAAAAGACCAGTGTTATTTTGCCTCAATTGGAAACAGAGTGCGGGGAAATTTGTATTTTTTCCTCAGAGAGCAGGGTGACTTTATTCCTTCCATTAAGCCAGTTTTGTGCCAAACCTTAACTGAAGCTTCAGATCTTTATTGATACCTCTTTCCCTATTGAGCTTATTTATCCCTTGTTTTGTGCCTGCCTTTCTTTGCCCCCTAAGTGGTTATTCCCTCACCTTTAATTTTGTGCTAATGAACATCAGTGTGATAGCTTCCCTTATATTAAATGGGTATTTCATAGAGCTTTATGGATTTAGAGACTTGATTAAAGATAAACTAAGAGCACTGGGTTTTATACACAGACAATGAGTCATGGAACACTACATCAAAAACTAATGATGTACTATATGGTGACTAACATAACATAATAAAAAATTTAAAAAAATAAAGATAGGGGCGCCTGGGTGGCACAGCGGTTAAGCGTCTGCCTTCGGCTCAGGGCGTGATCCCGGCGTTGTGGGATCGAGCCCCACATCAGGCTCTTCTGCTATGAGCCTGCTTCTTCCTCTCCCANCTCCCCCTCCCCCTGCTTGTGTTCCCTCTCTCACTGGCTGTCTCTATCTCTGTCAAATAAATAAATAAATAAAATCTTTAAAAAAAAATAAAGATAAACTAAGTNTGTTCCCTCTCTCGCTGGCTGTCTCTATCTCTGTCAAATAAATAAATAAAATCTTAAAAAAAAAATAAAGATAAACTAAGGGTTGAATTTCCCTTAGATTGACCATGTAAGATGGCTGATCAGTCAGCAAATTCATTAGGTATCTAATACATGTCAACCATTAAAGGATGCAGCATTGTCAAAGGAAGAGCATAATTTGGTCTCAGACACAGAAACGGGGTGACGAAGGGGATGTCATCAGTTGGAAAATGTCGCAGTAAGACGCACACGTTGTGCTGCCACTGTGGTGTAAGGCCTGCCACCTTCAGAATCCAACCTGGGGCAAATGTGGCCATCATGCCAAGCGGAAGAGAAAGCATCGCTGGAGTGCCAAGGCTAAAAGACGAAATACCACTGGGAGCGGCCAAATGAAGCACCTGCATTTTGTATACTGCAGAGTCCGGCATGGATCCTGTGACAGAACAACACCTCAACCCAGGAGGGCCGCTGGTGCAGCATCCAGTTCATCCTAAGGATTTCAGTGATTAGTCACAGAATACATGTTCTGGTTAGAAAAAGAAAGGACAGAAGGAAGGGAGAGAGGAAGAGAGGGAGGGAGGGCAGGCAGGCAGGCATAATCATTATCCACATGGAGCTCACAGGTCCAGGTAGTGGGAATACTGTGTGTACAGACTTTGGCATGACAAAACAATGAGGGAGTGTAGAAGCAACTGAAAGAAGTCAGCATTTTTGCAGAGAAAACAAAGAATTCAATGCATAAGCCCAGAGATAAGGGCAAGATAATTTGAAGAATTCTAGTTGCCCTCAGCATTTTGGACTTGATCCTGGAGTTCTCCTTTCCTTCCTCCTATGAAGGATGTATTTTCCTTGAAGTTATCAAAAGCTGTTCACTCTTTTTGTGCACTGTATCCGTCTCCTTTAGTGTACGAAAGACTTTGTTCCTGCAATCACATATGTGCTCTTTCTCCTGAATCATTTTTTTCATACTGGATTATACCTATAAAACCATAAATACTGCATGAGAGATCACATTTTACAAAATAAGCCGTTTATCACCAGTCCATCTTCCTGCCCCATTTCTCTGTACCCTGTGTAGAATATCTCATCCCCAAATTTGTCTATACTTCCTCATCCCTGTCTACACTTCCTCATCCCTGTCTACACTTTCTCATCAATCCATCTTAACATAATTCGATCCGGGTTTTGTCCCCATGCTACACTAAACCCACTTTGGTGAAGTAATCTATGACAGTCATCACACATGCTTCAGCTGATCCAGTAGCATACAATCCTGCATCTCACTCTTTAAATTTCTCAGTCAGAACTCAAAGTCCACCAGTGTATTTCTAACTTTATTGAATACATATCGGATTCTCTGAGTGGTTTCACTGAAGCCGTTGTCACTAGTCTTTCAGTGAGTTGAAGAGAGTATTGGTGCTCATAGCTTACCAACAGTTTTCTTTAATCCTTTTTAAATACTCCTTTACTCCTCAACTCCTGAAGCTTTGATACTCTAGAGATGAGTAAAGGTTTCAGAGTGGTCTAACAGGTTTTCAGCCACTTACATTTGACATTCTGCAAGTTGCCTCACTTTGGAATGTACAATCTCTGATGTTAATGGCTCACATAAGCTGAGATGAGAAAAAATTCATTTTTTTATACCCATGTATCTTGAAATGAATCACAATTCTTCATTTAGGACAGAGAATCAGTCCACTTTGGGACTCTGAGTTCAAAATTTCTTCTGTACCATGAAGTTGCTAGGTAGTTAGTAGTTGAGAAAGTGAAGCCACTTTTTTTCTTTTCTGGACAGAGGAGTTCCAAATAGAGGTCCACAGAGACCAGCATGCTTGCTTTACTCCAAGTCTCTTCACCCAAGTATAGTAAACCATGTGGATGAGAAAAAAGAATAAAAAGATGGCTGTTGTGCTATGTGCATGACAGAACCACTTCAGTCACATGGGTAAGCCCGTAATTGACTGAACTTCCCAAAGTATGTGCAAAACCTGCTTTCTTTGGGAGAGCCAGGCCCTCGTATGTTATCTTAGGAAAAAAGATACCTTGCAAAGTAAATTGTAAAAGCCTGAACATATTGGAGAGGAATATAAAGATGAAAATAATAAAATATGGATGTTATATTTTACAATCAGGAAGAGAGATGGTATATGAGCTTAATGATTTTCAACTGTGTTTTTTCTTAATAGCAGAGCCCAATGTACATTGCAGTGTAATTTACCATTTATCTGATAATAGAAACAAACATATATGTGAAATTATATGGTAACATTTTATATGTAAAAGTGTAATTATTTTACATGTTAGAAAATTAGTCTTATTTTTAAAAACACACCATTTTTGGCATTCTTGGAAGGGAGAAAACCTAGAAACATTTCTGTTATTAGTATCATTCCAAACAGTTACAGAATTTCAGTGTTTGTATATCTTACAAAATAGACTATCTCAAAATCATTAAACAAAAATGTGGATTATAATGTCACATGAGAGTTCTGCCATACCTACTTTTATGTCTCAACAATATTCATAGTTTAATGTTGCTAAATTTCATTATAAGCTTCAGAGATATTGAATTGATAAGGATTAAAATTTCTTGCTGACTAAGCTTTAGATTTACAGAGCTTTCAGAGGTTTGATCAATATTCTCCATCCATTACATAATTGTGTGATTATGTAATGTTGCAAACCTACCATTACTTACAAAGTAACCGTTTCTTCAGTTCACATCTCATTTAATTTTTGTATCAGATGCACTTACTTTGAATATACTTTTATAATTTAATTACCTGTGATGACCGTGGGCATCAATAAGACAGTACACCTTAAATAGATCATTTTATTTCTATACAGGCTTCATACCATATAGCAGAAAAGGCTATTCATACCACTGACATTCTGACATGCTGAGGACATAACTCTTCCTATCCACCAATGCGTCTAACCATATGGTATATTTCTGCTAATGAATAGCCACACTCATGCAAGTTCTGGTGCTGCCATTAATCTTTTTTGGATGAATTTAAAGAGAAAAGTGATAAAGAACTTGGTGAGGTACAGGGATATAAATATGAGTGATAGATTAAGCAAGAGCAAAGGAAAGTTGAATGAATATCTCACAATACATCTTAGTTAATACTTTGCAATTAGTCAAGGATATTTGAACTTAACGTGTCCTGCACAAGGTGCTTTACCTCTGTTAGATCTTTACCGCTTTCTTTTTATTAACTGTCTTTCCCGCTAGATTGTTTTCTCTTTATCCTTGGTATCTAGTACCATGGAAAGAAAACATTTACAGTATAAACATAATAGTTTTAAACTATGTACTAAAAAATTATACATTCTCTTCAGTTAAGTCATTATCCAAAATAAAATATCTTTCTTAGTTTTCCAGTAGTATACTGTGAAGCAACATTGCCTATATAATACTGTTGATAAATTAAAAAAATCACATTTGTAGATGTGAGGGAATACTGTTTAGGGAAGAGGACACTCCAATTGCTTCTTGTCCAGTTGGTACTAAAGAAAAGTTTTGCTTTGAATTTTTAAGTTTAGAATACATGGAGGACAATATGAGGGTTTGAAATTTCTAGCTGAACCCCAACCTTTAGGTGTTTGTCTTTGTTTATTCTTGGCCAAATGCAGTCCTGTTTCAGAGATAAAAAGGCTTCAATGGGCTATTAAAAATCTCCTTGAACTTCAAAGAGCCATTAAAGGGAACATTTCATGAGTTAAATACAAATGAAACCATGTGGGTTACATTTCTTTTAAATTTTACATGCATTTAGAAATTAAGGAAAAATAGACACAAAATAAATTCTTGGTTTTCATTAGACTCTACATTGTGTGGTCAGTAATGCCATAACATGTCTATAATGAGTTTTAAAAGTTAAATATATCTGAAGCAGAAAAATACTTAATCACTAGATTAGATTTAAAAAAAAAAAACTTTACCTTGTTATAAATCCTCAGGGTCACCAAAAATTAGCCAGTAATTTTCTGACTGTACGTGACAGTGAACTATAAAATGCTACTAAATTAGATCCAGTCTCTGCTTTCTGGGATTTTATAGTAAGTTAGACACTGTGAGATGAGTTCATTTATTCACCCTAAAAAAGAAAACTAATACATACTAAAATATATACAGCATAATTTACAAAGTGCATCGTGCTTTTCAAGACTGCATATGTGGCTGAAAAAGGACTATAGACATGCCAAGTCAGAATCTCAGAGAGAGAGAGAGGGATATGGATGGGGGATTTGAGAGCTCTTTACTATCACATCTGGAAAAGAAATTAAATCGTATGTGAAATTTATTTTTCAATGATGACAGGATAGTAGCTTGTCCAGCTACAGTTTGGAAGGACATTCTATCTGGTGCTGATAATCAGACCAACTGAGGACACATTTATTGAGTCCTGGCTGTTGTATTATGCTACTCGCAAACATTCCCGATGATTATAATTGCTGAGAACTCTGTTTTCAAGAGGTATCTAATGGAGCACTGAATCTTGGAAAGAAATGGACAATCAGTTGTATTTTTCTTCTCTTTTACTTTTTTTTTTTTTGGCTCAAGTCATTTTAGGTTCTCCAAATTGAGATAGGAGACAAAAAATAAGAAGTTTCTAAAATGGCAGGAATCATGTTCCAGCAAACTCAGTGAAATGAGGCTCAAATATAAATGTGGCCAGCTACATTTGTTATGTTTATGTTTGGCCACACTCCCCAGTCAGTGTTTTCTTCTGGGTTATTGATACAGGTTTCCAGGATGGTTCTTGTTGACTCTACTTTTTCTCTCATTAGGAATCATATTCATAGTGTGATGCCAGACTGCCTACTGTGGGAGGCATTTTATTATAGCTACTGTAGTAATTCTTTAGAACTTCTCTGCTTGGCATTTAATGCCTTAATTCAAAATTCAGTCTCTCAGTTTTTGCAGGTATCAGTTAGAAATTTTTACTATAGCTATATGTACAACACCTTATCAATTAAATTGAGAAATCATACTTGCTTTTATATTGTCAGTCTCAATACAACCATGTTCTTATTTCTCCTGTATCATTTATCTAAAAGGGATACTATGCCCAGGACTAGGTGTTCTAAATACAAAGAATCCATAGTCACAATCTTGAATATACTTATTGGGTTCCCTCAGTCTGTCTTTTAGGAGCCCAGATTTAACTGGCATCCATCAACTTTGTCCTTCCCCCCCTCCCCGAAAAGCATAGGCAAACAATTACAGTTCTTTTTTCAAGCACATCAAACAAACTTGTTACCAGTGCCAAAAACTGATCTCTAAGGTTTGAAACTTTACCCAGATTCTGATCTCTCATTGAGAAGGACTGACATACCCAATTTAGACCCAGGCACAAAGCCTCTATTTTAAACAGCAATGACAGTGTTTTTGTTGTCAAAAACCCTATGGGTCTTTCACAGTTCCCAGCAACTAAACAACATGAAGTTTTGTAAAAAGAAATCTCCGTTAATTTATTTTGTTTCCCAGAAGACATCACTCTTGATTGACTCAATGCTGGTTTGTGGAAATGGAAGTTGTTTGTTACCTCTGGTTCTGAGTTAAATATTTTCTTCCCAGAGAAACCTTCAACTCAGTATGAATACCTTTTTATTGCGCTGAGGCTTAAAAAGGGCATGACAAAGAGCAAGCGGACTTTGGTACAGTCTTTCTTGTATTCTTTTTCAGAGCCTTTTTGATAGCATGTAACTATTCACTGTAAGCTCACAGGGGTATCTCTTGAAACCCAATGGAAAAAAGCACAGCTGGGCTGTCCTAGGATAAGAAATGCCGGCTGGAAAGTTGTCAGGAATCAAGGAAATTACTCTTGAATTGGTCTAAGATTTTTGTAGTGGTTAAAAGCTTGGAGTCTGGAACCAGACTGCTTGAGTTCAAGTCCCAATTCCTCCATTTGTTTGCAGTGCACTTTTGATATGTATAATTTCTCCCTCTTATTTCTTCACCTATAAAACAGGGATAATAATATTTCCTGTTACAGAGGATTGTTGTAAGAGCTAAAAAATACAAAGTTCTTATAGTACCTGGCACATAAAAACACATTCAATAAAAATTAACCACACTAAGAATCTATTTATTGATAATGTGACATTTATTATATTACCCGTGGGCAATTATTTCTTCAATACTTGTCTTTAGAGAAAGCTATTTCTTAACATAAAATATTAACAAATTGACTCAGTTNGAATCTATTTATTGATAATGTGACATTTATTATATTACCCGTGGGCAATTATTTCTTCAATACTTGTCTTTAAAGAAAGCTATTTCTTAACATAAAATATTAACAAATTGACTCAGTTAAAAAAAGGGGGGGGAGCAGTTATATAAATTGTTAAGAGTAACATCAAATAAAATAGCTCAATGATACAAAATATCCATGAAATAACATTCATATAATATTAAACCCATTGGGGGCCCCTGGCTGGCTCAGATGGTGAAGCATGTGATCCTTGATCTCGGGGTAATGAGTTCAAGCCCCATGTTGGGTATAAAGCTTGCTTAGTATCAAACCCATTTAAATTGGTGGTTTTTCTTGTGTTGCACAAGAATTCTCCATGAAGTCTATGTTTCTGTGACTTTAGTATCAACTACAGCTCACCAAGATGTTCTTTGTCCTTTTTGAAAGTAACAAAATGGTTATACAAAGGAAAAACTGTTACATGCAATAATAACATTTGGTAAGTAAAAGACAAAAAACATTTTACATTGAGAAATCCATTGATTTTATGTATGTATTTTAACTTACATATACTGCCTCTTGGAAAATAGGCACTGTTGTACATAGCTGCTGGGAGTATGAGTTGTCTGTTAAATCTACAGCATCATCCCCACCTATTTCTTTCTTTCTTTTCTTTTCTTTCTTTTTTTTTTTTCCTAGCAGAGCTTGTCTCCTACTCTAAAAGCTGAAAGTATCAGCTGCTTGTTTGGGTTTTTTTAAGCAACTTGTAGTGAGGACAAATGGGCATACAAACTAGTACAGGCAAATGGAACCTGAGAGGTTGTCTGGGATTTGGTTTATTCCTTTCTAGCAGAAAAGAACTCCTAGAGGGAGAATGTTCTCCACTTCTTTATGTTTTTGACTGTGGCACCATCTTGGGCCATAGGGGACAAGCTCAGAATGGCTTGCATTCAGATTTTGTGTTCTATGAAGAGAATATGTCTGTCTTTTCAGCAACTTTTACTTCGATTGTCTTATTTGAAGCTGTAACCACTCGGATTCATAAAGTTTATCAGAAAATGGATCAAATGTTAGAAACAAAACAACTTCCAGTTATGTTTGTAACTGCTTCTTACAGAGCAAAAGTGGAAATGTGGAGGAGCATGAAGGTGACGGGGCCGAAAAAAAGGGAACATAGCCATTTTCTGTAGGTGTGCATTGCTCTGCTTGAGCAACAACATTCCTTCCTTGTGTGGTTTAAGAACATATGGCTTTAATCATACCATCAAATATAATTTCTGTGCATAACAAATGCTAATATAATTTACTGAATGAATGTGGAATTCAAGAAAATAGCTTCTCAATGAACAATGATAACACTGAGTTTTAGTTTCTTTTATATCTTTGTTGATTTTATTTCAGATGTCAACACCTCTTTGTCATTTGGAGCCCTAAATATAGCAATCATTCAGAACAGACTCACAGTATTGGTCTCTCCTAAGATATCCAGTAACCATTGCTTGACTTATGAAAATCCTATTCATCTCTGATTCTATGAAACCCCTGTGGAAATCCTCCTGCCTTATAAACTCAGTATGTTTACCTTCCAAGCAAAATTCGTTCATAAAGACTTCAAATTCTATACTCTGACATAATCCAAACAATTTAATTTTTCTCTCAATTAGGTCATATTACCAACTGATAAATTGCTGAGGTATTTGTATGTAACAGATAAATTAATTGTAGAATTTACAAAGAGGGAGATAAGTAAAGATTTCTGTTAGCAATGGCTAGACAGTTCTCATCAATCAGAAAGCTAATTAAAATAAGGGGCACCTGGGTGGCTCAGTTGGTTAACTATCTGACTCTTGATTTTGGCTCAGGTCGTGATCTTGGGTCCCGAGATCGAACCCTGCATTGGGCTCCATGTTCAGCAGGGAGTCTGCTTGAGATTCTCTCTTTCCCTCTCCCTTTGCCCTTCCTCTCCATTTTCTTCCCCCTTTTCTCTCTCTTTCAGATAAATAGATAAATCTTTTAAAAAATTACTGGTTAAAATGATTAATTTACCGAACTATGAATCACTTCTCTAGCTCTAATTTTCTGTACTACTAACATTCATTTTCAATGAAATCAGTAGTATGATCCTGAAAGTGGGAAATTCTGTGTAACCAGTATCCCAAAATATGTGATTTTAAAATTTATGAGCATTAAAGACTATTGACTTCTTTATTTTGCAATTACATCAATGGCTAAATCAGAGTTTGTAAATACATTTACCGTCATACTTACTATTTTATGGAGTTTGAGATAATTTTTTTTAAACCTTGTAAAATCTTAATGAAATTAGAACCATTTTATTTGCAATAGAAATGACATCTAAGAAATTATGGAACTTCACAAATATTTAGGACTTCATTTTCCGAATTAACTTGAAATATTTAATCAAACAAGTAAATTCTTTATTAACATTAAATTCTATGTGGAACATACAAAATATTTCATTCTATTTGCTGTTTATAATGATCAATATCGAAGTTTAAGGCAAAAGATATATTAATTAGTACTGAATCCATTCTTCAGGAGGAATGGAAGTATATATGTGTAGCAGATTTGGTAGATTCCCTGTGATGTAAGGACACTGAAATTGTACATTGTCTCAGGAAGGTATCAGAGGATGAAAGAGTTTCTGTCAGGGAAAAAGGGCAAAGTGAGAGCAGCCTGTGATCTCTTCAGCAAGTCATGGTTGTATCTGAGGGAAAAAAATCACAAGTTCAACACCAAAAGCATTAAATAATAATGTAAATTTCTCTGAATGATTCCTGGGCTTATGGGGGGGCAGTCATCATTACATATGATAACCGAAGCTTCCTCAAAACTCTCCTGGAGCATGTATTGCTTGATATAAGTTTTATTCCCAAAAGCAAATGATATCCATCTTGTTCTTATTCTTCCCTTCCACCCAAACTTCTTTCTTCACAAGCCCTACCAAGCTCCCCTTATTTTCACTCCCCCAGTTTCTCTTTCTGCTTTCCTATCCTACCAAGCAAAAAGTGGCTCAGCCATGAGCCCTGTTAAGATGGTGTTTTTCCTTTAACATGGCTCTTGGAGGAGTGTGCATATGTTGGGGTGTGGGGGAGAGTCTCAGTTCTTCCTGCTGCATATAATATATAGGTCTGTGACAGTGTATTTTTTGCTTCTATCCTATTTGCCTAGTGCTCAGCAATGGGGATCCACAAATATATGCATATATATGTATACACATAAATTACACAAACACACAAATATATATAATGTGTATATATTATATAATTTCCTTATTTCATATCATATGGTACTAACTTTTTTTACAATTAGGGCTGTTACTCAAACCCGGATTATACGTTTCCTTATGTGACTTCGCTTCCCTCTCAAGGATATTTGGTAAGATTTTTAGTAATTTCATTGCTCTTACACCTGACACAATCACGATTACTCTTTGCTTTGCCTGGTTTCACCTTGTTTCTGTTTCCTGGGCTCCACAACGGTCACCTCACGATAAGCCTCACAAAGAGACTTGTATGTAAAGCTATAAAATTCCAGAAGGAATGTATTTAAATAATATTCCAAACAAGTGAGCCCCCATTCTCATCGTCAGCTATTCTCCATTTTATTAAGCTCTGTTCATGGTTCAGGATGAGCTTCATGTCACATCTATTCTGCACTAATAGGAGCTCTGGGCTACACATCTCTACTGTTATCTCAGTCCATTTGTACAACTAGTTCAACTTTCCACTCATGTCAACATGTCCAAGTGGCGTAAACAGTCAAACTTAGTTGTCCCACATTCTTCCGATTCGATTTTAATTTTACCTCCCTCTGCTGGAACATAACATTCCTTCTGGTCCTGTTCTTAGTAAGAATAAAGAATAATTAATAATTGGTCATATTTCAGTCATTTCCCCTTTATCTGGAAGTCATCATATATTCATTTCCTCCATGCTATTTGATTTTATTGCAAACCCTCCCTGACATTTTAAGAATACCACAGCTAAGAAATAATTAATTAATATTCAGCGTATTATTGCATTGTGATTTATTGCCTTCACTTTCAATTTTATCTATTTTTTTAAAAGAATCAACATAGGACTTTCCAAAATGTATTTAATTTAAAACATTGTTCGTATTCATGGATATTTAACCAAAGTTTTCACTCATTCTGAAATACCCTCAGATATCTCTAAGGAGTGTGTAATCATGGGATGTTTTTCCACTTCCATATACAAAGCAGTAGTGTCTGGCAGAGAAACCACAATAGAATAAAGCTTTGTTTCGTTTAACCAACAGGCTCTCTCAATTTCAACAGGTTTTTTTTTTTGTTTTCTTGTTTTGTTTTTTTTTTTAATATCACTCATCTACTCCGAATAGAAACATTAAGAAAGTATGATATTCACTCTCCTTTGGCTCCAAATTTCTAAGTAATTTTTAAGCATATGTCAGTCCATGGAATAACCAGAAAGAAATGTCTTTTAGTTACGTATCAGTGAAAATACTTGACTAAAAATTTGTAAGTGCATTTGTACAGAGCCATATCTAATTATGGTGTTTATGTCACAAAGATCGGGTAATACTGCTAATGATTATAATTGTTTTTAGGTCTTTTCCATCATTAGCCTTAATGCACTTGAGTGGTACATGCGTCTTAGTATGGGTAAGCAGTTCAAATGAGTATTGTTTTATGACAACATTGCCTAGGGTAAGTGAGTTTCCTTTTTTTTTTTTTTTTAAAGATTTTATTTATTTATTTGACAGAGATAGAGACAGCAAGCGAGAGAGGGAACACAAGCAGGGGGAGTGGGAGAGGAAGAAGCAGGCTCATAGCAGAGGATCCTGATATGGGGCTCGATCCCATAACGCCGGGATCACGCCCTGAGCCGAAGGCAGACGCTTAACCTCTGTGCCACCCAGGCGCCCCGTGAGTTTCCTTTTCTAAATAATTTTCTTTCAGTCTAAGGGGGAAGGAACTCATTAGTAGTCGTGGAACATACACTGTCAGGCCATTTCCATTTCCTGGAGATAGAAAAAGGCCTTTAAAAAGCCATTATGGGTAGTGGTAGACGAGCGTCCGGAGAATGATGTCTCACAACCTGTAGAAGCATGGGAGGGAAAGAGTATCAAAACAATCAGGAATTGTTTAAGACAGCTTTCTTGTTGGGGGGAGAAAAAAAGTACGGTCTACAGTGTCTGATGAGCTATGCCCTTACCTTTCTGGTGTTAAGATTCCGCTGCCTCTGCTATACACTCACCGTTCATTCTATAAATGTATTCCAGTTGGGGACTGCAAATAATTCTTTTTTTTTAAAGATTTTATTTATTTATTTGACAGAGATAGAGACAGCCAGCGAGAGAGGGAACACAAGCAGAGAGAGTGGGAGAGGAAGAAGCAGGCTCATAGCGGAGGAGCCTGATGTGGGGCGATCCCACAACACCGGGATCACGCCCTGAGCCGAAGGCAGACACTTAACCTCTGTGCCACCCAGGCGCCCCTGCAAATAATTCTTGTCATGTGATTTGTCCATCTGTTCTTCCACAAAAAGGCTTCTTTAGAAATATAAGAAAAATCAAAAACTTTCGAATAATGTTACGACGCAGAACTTCGAAAATGAAACTCTCTTAATTCCTTTCTTCTTTTGTTTCCCCTTTCTTCCCTTCTTTCCTGTCAATCATCTGTTGGTCTATAACATATATCCAACATTTTGTTATATGATAGCATGCAATTCAGTTAGATTAAATAGACATGTATTGAGTATTATGTACAGGGAATTTACCACTTTTTTTTTTAATTTTAAGTAATTTCTATGCCCAATGTGGGTCTTGAACTCACAACCCCAAGATCAAGAGTTGTGTGCTACCAACTGAACAAGCCAGACATCCTGGGAATTTTCTACTTTTTAGACGCTTAACCGACTGAGGCACCCCTGCATGCCCCCACATTTCAAAGCCAAGCTCGTAGAGTTCACAATGTTCTACCTTAGTATTATTGAAAAACACTGTCGAGAATCCTAGACTGAGAGTGAAAAAGTTAATGTTCTACTTCAATTTCTTCTCCTTTTAATTCAGTCTACCTTTGCAAACACAGCCACATGACTCCTAGCATGTTCCTGTATGAAGCAAAAATGGAATATTTTTTCATCTCTCTTAAGATGAAAAAACTGAGCTATCTTTGTTTAAATACCTTAACTTGGGTCATAATGTTGTTATTCTTCATCCTGATCCAGTCTTAGGCTTTATTTTGTTCTTTTCATTTACTCATCCAATCACCTGCCTATCGAAATTCCCTATTTTCCAGCACTGGTTATCCATATTTATTCCAGAAACACAGTTGTTACCTATGTCCCTATTCAAGGCAGCTGATAGTTTATCCCAGTAACTAAAGTTACTACGGAACCCTAAGTCTTGCTGAAAACAGGAGTCATACCTTAAAATATAAAATATTCAGGACACCAGAGCACTGAAAATATTGCAACAAATGCAACATGGCCAAAAGATTCAAGGCAGATGTTGTACTTAAATATAACACAAAATTGGACAATATGTTCAACTGAAACAGAATTATTAATAGAAATGCAGCATACTAGGTTGGGCCTCTGGGGTGATGCAATTATTGCAGTTTCTGGGTGGCTAAGACAAAAGAGGAAAGATTTCTTTCACTACTTAGTTTCTGCCAAAAGAAAGCCTATTACATGTTTCTTGAATATTTTGTTTTTTTCTCTAATTTTGAGCATTATTTTTTATTTCTTATTATGTAAAGCTGTTTGAAAAGAATAGCATAATGGTATTTTAATCCTGTAGCTTCCACCTTCAAATATGTTCACTCCTCCTTACATTTGCTCTTAGCATTCTTATTTAATCCCCTGTCATTTCTCTTCTGGATAATGCAATAGCCTCCTTCCTACCTGATTGCCCACTTACCTCTATTTGTACCTCTATTGTGACAGATCCCCCAGCATGATCCTCTTAAAACATATGTCCGATCAGGTCATTTCTCCCCTGGAAACTGCCAAAAGCTCCCCTATTTCACTCAGAGTTAAAGCAAACACTTTGAAATGGCCTGTAATGTCCTATGTGATCTTCAGGAAAAAGGAAAATAATTATAAAAGGATGCTTTGGGATGCAAGAATGAAAAACAAATTGTTTTTAAATCAGTGAAATATTGTCTATATAAAACAATAATGCCTAATTTGTTATAATTTAAAATTAGAACATAACTCAAATAATGGACAATAAGATAGCATGTTGAGGAAGGAATGATCAGAATTAAAGTTTATTAAAGCCCTTCTATTTTAGTGGGAGGAGTTAGGATATGATCAAACCTGGACTATATTATTGCTATCAAACAGCATTACAATAGAGCTTTACCTTAAGTTTATAATAATAATTAAGAATTACACTGTTACATTATTGTATAATAATCTATTTAGGTGGATTAAAACCTCATATGGGAAAGGCAAAAATAGAAAAAAAATATTTGTAAGAACCTATAGGAAGATATTTTCAGGGCTTGGACTAGAAAAGGGTTTTGGAAACAAAACAGAAAAATAATAACCATGAAAGAAAAGACTGATGAACTACACGGTTAAATTAAGAACTTCCATTTCTCGAGGGCACTATAAAACAGGTAAACGATAAGCCAGAAACGAGGAAATAGATGACTGTCCAGAAATAATTCATACCAATCACTAGACAAACGTACAGAATTCATGAACAGGCGGGATGTTGATAGTGGGGGAGGTTGTGCAGAAGCAAGGAGTATATGGGAAATCTTGGTACTTTCTCCTCAGTTTTGCTGTGAACCTCAAAATGCTCTAAAAAGTAATATCTATTAAAAAAAATCATGAACGAGCATTTCACTGAGGAGGAAACAACAAAGACCTTAAACAGGAAAATTGCTCACTTTTGATAATGATTATAAATGTATAAATTCAGACTGCAATTAGTCACCATTTCCATTTATACTCAGTAGATTGGCAAAAATTATATCTGATGATGCCAAGTGCTGGCGTGCATGTGAATCAATAGAACTGTTTTATACAGCTGGTAAGTATGTTTATTGTACAACCACTTTGAAAGATAATTTGACATGGCCTTGTAAAAATGAATATGTGAATTTTCCAGTATTTTACTCTTTTATAGATGTGCTAATATACAGTTACTTAGATGCTATCTATAATAGCTAAAACAACTTAAGTCCTTGGAAAAGACAATATATAAACAAACTGTGGTATATAAACAATGGAGTATTATATAGACATTTTTGGAATTATTAAATGGAAATAAATGAACTATAATTATATGGAACAACATAGAATAATATCAAAAAACACTTGAAAAGATATCATGAATTACAGCAGTAAGATAACATTTTTCTATCTCAAAAGAATGCAAAGTCTAACAGTATATAGGTTGTCTCTACATACATAAAGTGGTAAGATCATTTCAACAAAGGAAAAGGAAAGAAATGATTAGCCTAAAATTCCGAATGGTGATGGAATCTGAAGGTGAAACAGTGGGATGGAATGAGGATGTACACACAGGTGGATTTAAGGGATTGGCAATGGTCGAGACCCAAAGTTGAGTGGTGGTGATATAAGGTAAGTCCTTTATTATCAATTTCCAGCTTCTGTGACTATTATATATTTTCTCTTTGTTTAGGAATTCTATTTAGTATGGATACCTTTTCACAATATCCATTTATTACAGCAATCAATTATCAGTAAAACATATCAAGTGTTTATAAAGTTTTCGGGAATGGCGGATTTACAGAACACACTAGTCGCCTTGCAGTTTTACCTCGTAAAGATCATTGAGTTGAGTAAACAAGGGATTTGTCTCTCAAAAGATTAAATCCGAGCTGAACAAAATTCTACCCTAAAATCTATTGTGTATCAATATAGGAATAAAAGTCAGAATCAATGCATTTTCTTCTCAACAGTAGTATTTCTGGAAAAATATATAACAGTGATCAGGAGAAACTCTTGTTCAGAAGTACACAAAACATTCAAGGCCTTAATTCAGACTTTGAGCCATTTTACTCCAGTAATGAGAGTCAGTGCTGAATTGGGTACCATGTGGGATTTTGGTTCATTTTATCACAGACTCTCGTGTGTACTCTGTCTTGCAGTGTCTTCCCTTCTTTTGGCCCAGATATGCTAAAAGCTGGAGGATTCAACTACAGTTTACATATTTATGAGGACAGATTTTATGTGACAGTGGCTATTCTCATGTCAACTCTGTGCAGGCTAGCTTTTCCAGGAGAATATTGTAGATTAGAAAATAGCTAGGCTCATAAGAGGTGCTCTCAGTGTGCCAGGAATTAAAACTAAAACAATTTGAGCTAAATCAACTACAGTAGGCTTTTATAAATACACTATATGTGTTAATCACTATATCACCATTCTAAGACATTTTGCCAAGATACTGGAGCACTCTTTTATCATCATTAAAAAGTACTTGAACTTGATTCGAAGCTGAGCTGATGTGCATTCTACCATAGTACTTGCAGTATTTATTTTTACAAAGCTTGCCAAATGAGGATGAATTTTGAAAAATAGCTGAAAAATAGTAAGTCTGTACTTCCTTTGAATGATAGGAAATGTACTCCTCACATACAGAGGTAAAGTGTGTCCCTCTTGCCCTGGACCTGAAATTACTGATTTTATATAATTTCATTTCAGGAGAACACCCTGCTGGCCAGGATGGAGAAACAGTTTTGCAACTGCAGAGCAACTTTGAGTTATAAAAAAACTTAAGTGTTTTCTACAAAAGGCACCTGATCAGAGTGTAGAAAATGTCATTCGAATAGGTTGAGCTACCCTCCCTCCTCTTCTGTGGGCGCGTGGGCACTTGTGTAAGCTGTAGACCTGTGTAACGGTGTGGACCTGCCTATTCAGGCGGTTCTTCCTTCTCAACAGAGCCAGTGCTAGGGATACAGAGAAGTGTTAATCCTACAGCAAATACAACAGCTTTACTGAAGTAAAATAAAAACTCGTGGATTAAAACCTTTGTTAATTTAGAGCTTGTCATATCATAGGTGTTGAATGTAAATCAGGCAGGGCCATCTTGCCCTGACATAGAAGTGCAAGTATTTGAAGAATCAGTAAGCACTAACAACAACGAAACAAAAAACTAACAAAAAAAAATCAGTAATAGTTTTTTCCAAAGTAAAATGGAAAAAAAAGAAAACATGCAGAATCCTGAAATATATACTAATTCCCAAATTTTTTTTAAGATTTATTTATTTATTTATTTTAGAGAGAGAGAGAGAGAGCTAAAGCAGGTGGAAGGGTAGAGACAGAGGAGAAACAGACTCCCTACCGAGCAGGGACCCGATGCAGGACTTGATCCCAGGACCCCGGGATCATGACCTGAGCCAAATGAAGACGCTTAACTGACTGAGCTACCCAGGCACTCTAATTCCCGAATGCTTTTATTATAAAGAAAGATACTTGCTTTCTGTAATTGTCTTAATTTGTGTCACAGCTATTAGATTCATGTCTGGAACATGAATCTTTTTTCTTCCTCTCTGTATAATCAAGGGTAAATGGCCTTTAGATGCGTGTGTCAACATTGCACCTAAGAATACACTAAGCAGCTCAGACTCCAGACTCTTGTCACTACCTTTTGTCCCTTTTTTTCTTCTTCCCAAAGATCTTCTTTCTGAAGACACATTAAAGCTTTCTTGCATTAAGGGCACCAGGTAACACTTCCAGAGTATGTCTGGGGACCATTTTAAACAGCAAAACCACCAAGGAAAAGCACAGAAATGGAGGGGTGTAAAGTGGCAATAACTAGACCATGAAAAGGACACTTGTTTAAAGAAAAAGGTCTGAAAAAAGAAAAAGAACGTGTCCTCATTCAACCTCATCTGGGAACATGCACATTGGGCCCAAATTTACAATCTGCAAATGACTGCAAAGGTACACCCCTAGTATTAATTTTGGGTTATACATAAATAAATTTTAGTAAGTAGGTAAATTTTCAAATACCAAATCCTTGAATAATGGTGATCAACTATATTTATCCTAATTCCACTGCTTAGAGTCACACGGAACAAGCCTATATCCTTCTTGTGAATTAGCCTTCTCCGTGTGTGAAGATAAAGTAAGTGGTAGCTAACATTTATTTAGCATTTGACAGGTGCCAACCCCCTTTTCAGAGGACTTGTATTTATTCATTGTTTCCTTACAGCAATTGTATGGAGTAGAAATGTCATGATCATCGTCTTGATTTTTAAAAGAAGCATCAAGAACAGAGAGGTTCCATTATTTGGTCAAGTTACACAGTCAGCAAGTGGCGTAGATGGAATTAAATGCAGGCCTGTCCAGTTAAGCACTGTGCTGTACCGCTGACACAGCAGTTGCCCCTGCTCTCCCCACTGCCAAAATGTCCTGAACATGCCCAGTGGCTTGGTCTCAAGTAATCTGTGCTTTGATAGTTAGGTTTTATCTCTAAGTCAAGTTAAAGTGCAGAAAATTTTGTGTTTATATAATACAATCTTGGCTCCTTGGGGGAATTCTTTTCACAGTATTTTGCCCTGGGCTTATACCGTGTGGTACACTGTAAGTAATGGATATGGCACTTGTTGCCTTATTTTTTGGAGAGATGTTGAGGATATTATTTTCAATATTCTTGTTCCCAACATAAAGACCCATGTGAGTCATTTCTCTCAGGCCTGCTGCCATGAAGAGCCTAAGTAACTTGCATGTGTCTTTTTTTCTTTTCTTTTGGGGTAATGTGATTCAGATTAATAACCACATTTTCTAAATGGATGCCAGGAAACTCTAGAATTCTAAAGACTGTGTATCCATAACCTACACAGTCATTGAAACTTGCAATACTGTGTAATCATTACCTGTCTTAATTCTCCTGTTCCTTTCAACATTTTATTCTATTGGATTTCCACCTCTTACATATATCTGTATAAGCTACCTGAAAACAACTGTGGGATGAAACAGGGGAAGTTATATAAAGAAATAAATCCATAAATCATTTTGATTTACAGTCCACCTCATTTTCCCTGTCACTGTCTTCTCATACATTCTAGCTTGTGAACACAACTTTGAAAGTGGGATCTGGAACTGAATGTGAAATTCCAGATGTGCTTTAGCCAACATTCCCAGCCTTATTCCCATTCGCTTTGATCTACTTTTAGTTAGAAGATATTATATACTCTGTGTCTAAGTTATCTTAATTCACTTTTTATGGGACTTTAATATTTTATTAAAAAATATAAGGATATTTTTAGTAAATTCCTGTTTAGATAAGCATTTTCTTTTTTCTTTTCTTTTTGTTATTTAATGTTTTTATTGAAGTATAATTAACATAGAGTATTATATTTGTTTCAGACATACAATATAATGATTCAACTATTCTATACATTTTTAGTGCTAATCAAGATAAGTGTACTCTTAATGCCTTCTATCTATATCACCCATCNTACTCTAATATTTTATTAAAAATATAAGGATATTTTTAGTAAATTCCTGTTTAGATAAGCATTTTCTTTTTTCTTTTCTTTTTGTTATTTAATGTTTTTATTGAAGTATAATTAACATAGAGTATTATATTTGTTTCAGACATACAATATAATGATTCAACTATTCTATACATTTTTAGTGCTAATCAAGATAAGTGTACTCTTAATGCCTTCTATCTATATCACCCATCTTCCCATCCACCTTGCCTCTGGAAACCACCAGTTTGTTCTTTGTATTTAAGAGGTGTTTTTTGGGGGGCGCCTGGGTGGCACAGCGGTGGAGCGTCTGCCTTCGGCTCAGGGCATGATCCCGGCATTATGGGATCAAGCCCCACATCGGGCTCCTCCGCTATGAGCCTGCTTCTTCCTCTCCCACTCCCCCTGCTTGTGTTCCCTCTCTCACTGGCTGTCTCTATCTCTGTCAAATAAATAAATAAAATCTNTTTAAGAGGTGTTTTTTTGTTTTGTTTTCTTCTTCTTCTTCTTCTTCTTTTCTTCTTCTCTTACTCTCTACCTTTGTGGTTTGATGGCTTTCTTTAGTGATATGCTCAGATTCCTTTCTCTTTATATTTGTGTATACAAATATACACNGTTTTTTTGTTTTGTTTTCTTCTTCTTCTTCTTCTCTTCTTCTTCTTCTTCTTCTTCTTCTTTTCTTCTTCTCTTACTCTCTACCTTTGTGGTTTGATGGCTTTCTTTAGTGATATGCTCAGATTCCTTTCTCTTTATATTTGTGTATACAAATATACACAAAAATAATTACCATTATATTTGGTTTTTGGTTACCATTAGGTTCATGTATAACATCTTATGCCTGTAGTCATATTGGTCAATCTAGTTTGAATCCATTCTAAGGCACTAAATTCTTACTCCCCTTCCCATGCATATGATATCATACTTCACATTCTTTTGTTGTGTGAATCCCTTGACTGATTTTTATAGATATAATTGATTTTACTGCTTTTGTGCTGTAACCTCTGTACTGGTTTTATAAGTGATCAATCTATTTTTATTATGTTTGTATTTGTGAATTTTTTTCCTTTCATAATTTCTTCTCATCATGGTCTTTTCTTTCCCTTTAAGATTTCTCATAGGACTATTTAGTGGTGGTGAACTCCTTTAACTTTGTTTGTTTGTCTGGGCAAGTCTATCTGTCCTTCTATTCTGAATTATACTCTTACTATAGAATTCTTGATTGCAGGTTATTTTCCTCTTAGTACTTTGAATATATTATGCCACTCTCTTCTGGCCTCCAAAGTTTCTGCGGCAAAATCAGTTGATAGGCTTATGGGGTTTCCCTTGTAAGTAACTGTTTTTTCTTCTCCTGCTGCTTTAAAAATTCTCTCTTTATCATTACTTTTGGTCATTTTAGTTATTGTGTGTCTTGGTGTGGACCTCCTTGCATTGTATTTGTTGCGGGCTCCCTGTGCTTCCTCATTCTCAATGTCTGTTTCCCCCTCAGATTAGGGAAGTTTTCAGCTGTTGAGTTTCCTTAACCTATTCTCATTTTTTATTATTCTTTTTGCTGTTCATTGTAGTTGCTTTCCATTAGTCTGTCTCCCAGCTCACTGATCTGTTCTTCTGTTGCCTCTAATCTGTTATTGATTTCCTCTAGTGTATTTTTAATTTCATTTACTGAGTTCTTCATCTCTAATTCGTTCTTTTTTATATTTTCTGTTTCTTTGCTGAGTCTTGCTAATATCCTCCACTGTTAAGACCAGTGAGTATCTCTCTGATGATTACTTTGAATTCACCATCAAGCATGTTGCTTAGTTCCAAATAATTTAGCTTTTTTGCTATGGTTTTGTCCTGTTCTTTCATTTGGGACATATTCCTCTGTCTCCTCATTTTGTCTATAAGTACATTTTTTAAAAAATTAAAACCTTATTTTAATATCATATGTACTTGTTTCTACAATCAGTTAAGTTATAGTTAAGCTCAGCAACTTATTTTTAAATCTTACGCAGATAAATCTAGGGCCAAAATGACTGCATTTCCTAAGAGTGAATAGATGAACATATATGGATGTGAGCAGTGTTACAATGCACAGATTATGCTCCAAGGTAAGCAAGAGCTCTTAGCTTTGTAAGTGTTGTCAACCTAGCAACACCATCACATCAATTTAATTCTAGAAATTCATATTAATCATGATTAAAGAATATTATTTTTGTTACCATTTTTTGGTTAAGTTATTTCCTATAGGTTATAGACTGGCATCAAATTTTTTTTAAAAAGTTAAACATGATAGGGTTGAAAAGCTGAAATTCCCCTATGAGCTTGTATATATCAGAACTTTAAAAATAATTCTTAAAAAGTCATAAAGGAGCAAGCAAGAAGAGAGAATACACTGCTACCTGTCTTCTAGGAGGGATGAGTTAAGCATGTTGTAAAGTAAAATATGGTTCGATTTCTATATGTTAACTTTTTTTTATTAAGGATAATGTATATTCTATGTCGAGACTTCTAAAAAATTTTAAATATTGTGTTAAGAAAAATGGTTTTTGGGGTGCCTGGGTGGCTTAGTCAGTTAAGTGTCTACCTTCAGCTAAGGTCATGATCCCAGGGTCTTGGGATCAAGCCCTGCCTTGGACTTCCTTTTTAGTGAGGAGTCAGCCTATCCCTTTCCCTCTGCTCCTCCTCCTGCTTGTGTTCTCTCTCACTCACACTCTCTCTGTCAAATAAATTTAAAAAAGAAAAAAAGAAAAATGGTTTCTGTTTGTTTTCCACTAGAGAATAATCCACATTTTATTTCCATGACTAAAGACATGATATTGAATATAGTTAAAGAGTAGATTATGGATTGACTTTTTTTTAACTTTGATAAGTGCATTTTGCAGGAGATAGGTAAGTAGATGGGTAGGTAGATAGACAGAAGATAGAAGATTATGTATATGTGTCTAATCATTAATATAAAAAGCAGAATTGTCACTATTCCAGAGAATCAAGAGGGCAGGCCTGACTAAAGGTAATTCAAAATGAAGATATAGACTGTGTTTTTCCAAGAATTTGCTGAATTTTAAACATTAAATTTAAGATTTTTACCAAGACAGTGCTGAATTTTAAATACTCAAATTGAAGCAGGGAAAGTAGGGGGGTAACTAAACTTATTTAAAATGATAAGAAAAACTGCATTATAATGCTTAATATATATTACTCTATAGAATAGATTATTACAGATTAGTATTGAACAATTCACTTGGTAGAAGATATACATTTTGCTACCCAGTAGTTCTGACATTTATAAACGTAGCCATATATATTAGTTTTTAACACTTCTGCAAAAGGAAAAAGTGTTTCCTTGACTTAATTATATCAATGAATGAAATAACAGACTCTTCCTTAGGTATTCATATTCTTTTAGGTGTTCAAAATCTTAATGTTTTAAAGGTAATACAGGTACTTTTTGATGTATGGCTTTTTTTCTTGGCATGAATTCCTTGAAATAAAGTAAAATTCATCATGTTCAACTTGTGGCAAACTTCAGGAAAACATTGCTCCTTCTAAGTAGTGGAAACGAGTTTATTGGCAAAACTGTAGGAAATATAAGTTCTACTGACAAATATTTTTATTGGAGAAAATATATTTATGTATAATCTATCCAGAGTCTAAAGTCATCTAAATTAGATATAAAGAACCTTAGTCTCTCTTTAGCAAATTCTCTGATTGTAGATAATTCCAGTCCTAAAAGTCAGCAGCAAAGAATTTTATCATGAAACCAACATTTTACTATCTATACAAAGGACTGTATGTTAAGAAACCACTTAACATGAGACTTTAAGACATCTAAAACTAACATTTTTATGAACAAGATCTAAAGATGATGGTATTTTTCTGTGTTGTGACATAAACATTAACTGTTGGCATTTGGAAATAAAAGAGAAATCACCAAATTAAAAAAAAACACAAAATCTTATTCTGTCCTTTAATTTACTCATTGGAGGCATAATATTTAAAATCATTAATGGTAACGTCCATTCAAAATTAATTGATCACTACTCTGTGCTACACACTGCTTTAGGCACTTGTGATATGTAATTGAATCTAGAACTCTTAGATCCTGTTTGCCTTCTCTTTGTCCTGACTCGCTTATATTCTTTCTATTTTTCTATCTTACTTTCTTTTGCATATATTTGCTATTATTCTCAGTTTATTTTTTCCAGTGGTTGCATGGTTTTTATTATTTTAGTCATTAATCTAGACCTGTGCTATATCTGATAGGGTGGCCACTAGCCATAGATGACTGTTAAATTTAACTTAAATTTAAAATTAAGTTCCTCAATCTCACTAGCCACATTTTAGTAGAGCCAACAGGATTTTATGATGGATTGGATGAGAGATGAAGAGAAAAGAAGCTATCAGTGAGCATTCTAAGGCCTTTGTCCTGAGCACTGCTATGGGTTGATTTGCTAACAATTGAGACGAGAAGGACTGTGTATGGAGGTTAGTAATTGCATTTGTACGTATTAAATTGAAGATATCTGTTTGACCTCTAGGTGAAGAAATTGGGTGTAGGGGGTGAGGAGGAGTGGGATTTGGCTATACAAGTTGGGCATTCAAGAGAAAGGTTTGGTTGAAGATTTTAATTTGGAAGTTAATAGCATACAGATGATAGTAAAGCCTGGATGAGATCGCTAAAATGACAAGTATAGACAGAGAAGAAGAGATAAAGGACTGAGACTTCAGACATGCCAAAATAAAGACATCAGGTAGAAGCTGAAGAAAGGGTGTATGTAGGAGAGTGGTGTCCTGGAAGCCAAGTGAAGGGTATGTATCAAACAGGCAAAAGTAAACAATTTTGCCAAATACTTTGATAAGTCAAGTATGATGAGAACAGGAAATTAATCATTGGATTTAGCAACCTAGATGCAACTGACAAAAGCAGTTTCTGAGAAAAATAAGAGTGAAAGCTTGATTAGAGGGTATTTAGGAATGTATTGGAGAGAGTTTCAAAACAGACTTTATAAGTGACTTTTTGAAGATTTTTGCTACAAATGGGATAGTAGCTAGCAGGGAGATGGAGTCAAGAGAAAGAACTTTTTCAGTCAGGAAATAAGAGCTTGTGTGTGTGGTGATGGAATGATCCAGTAGGGAAGCAGTATTGGTGACATAAAGGGAAAAGAAGAGAATTGTTGGAGAGAAGTCCTTCCTTAGAAGAAAGGGCATGGAATCTGTGTTCCCATGGAGTGATTGACCTTAGACGGGCTTGCAGGGCACTCTTCCATAGCAGTGGATAGTGACAGAGCTCAGATATGACCAAATAGATGCTAGAGGAGGTACGTGAGGTGGTGGGAATCTTGGAAGTTCTCTTTTGAATGCTCGCTTTCTCCAGTGAGGTAGCAGGTCATTGAGAATGAGCGTAAGAGAGATTTGGGGGGTTAGGCATTACAGCATAAAGTGGAAGATACACATTTATGAGTTTATGATATAAAGTATCATTGGCTGGCAATACCGAGAGTCCTTTTGAGGTACAAGGACACAAAGTAAGATAAGTCCACAAGACTGTGTGTTTTCCCCAGCTTTCATTTGTGCAGATATAGTTGTGGAATAGGGCAGAATAGCATTTAACCGTGGTCGTGGCTTTTCCAAACTAGAATGAGAGAGAATATAGGTAAGGAAATTAATTTTATACACGAGGGAGTACTTAAGCTGCATAAAGGGGAATAGAGGACCTCATGGAGTGAGGAGCAATGAAAAGATGGTAGCATCTAGAGTAGCGGTTGTCTGTGTTGGTCTAGGCACTTCTGAAAATTATCCTATATTCTTGCAGGAAATCCAAATGATTTTCATAATACTAGTAATATGTTACTTGCCTTTTTCACTCTCATTCTCTCATCAATTTACAATGGAGTTTTTCAGAAGCTCATGATGTGTGACTTCAAAACAGATTTAATACACAAGCAGATAATGAGAATCCATCTGCCTTCTTTTAACTAGACGTTAAAGAGACTTTCAAAATACAGTCTACTTTTCTCTCTGAATTTATTTTTGGTTGGGAAATGTAGTAATTTCCGACATGTGGAAATTGCTACTAGAATGTGTATTTTGTTTGTATGATATATTTTTGCTATTTTAGTAAACTTTTAAATTATTTTTCAGTGTTTCATTTTTAATTTATAATACAACAAAAACTAGTAAATATCACCCATGTAAATAAAAGCTTTTTGGCATCTTCAGTAATTTTTTTTAAAGATTTTTTTTATGTTTTATTTATTTGANTATAATACAACAAAAACTAGTAAATATCACCCATGTAAATAAAAGCTTTTTGGCATCTTCAGTAATTTTTTTTAAAGATTTTTTTTATGTTTTATTTATTTGAAGAGATAGAGACAGCCAGCGAGAGAGGGAACAGAAGCAGGCGGAGTGGGAGAGGAAGAAGCAGGCTCATAGCAGAGGAGCCTGATGTGGGGCTCGATCCCATAATGCCGGGACCACGCCCTGAGCCAAAGGCAGATGCTTAACCGCTGTGCCACCCCATCTTCAGTAATTTTTAAGATTTTAAAGTGTTCCTGAGACTAAGAAAATTTGGAATTGATAAATTAGAGTAATTGATAGGGTAAAAATATTGTTGAAATCATGGTAAAATAAGGAGTGATCTGGAAAGATAGGAGGTATTGATAAAAGAATAGAATGCATGACATTGAGGTTGAGGGGGAATTAAAGTTATTGAGTGCAAGGTCTATAGCAATAGTATCCAATAAAATTTTCTGTGACAATGGAAATGCTCTGTATTTGGGCTGTGCAATATAATGGCCACTAACCACGTGTGGCTATTAAGCACTTGAAATGCGGATAGTGGGACTGAGAAATGAAATGTTAATTGTATTTGATTTATTGAATTTATATGTAAATAGTCCCATGTGTCTACCATATTGGACAGTGTGGTATGAGACTGTATGGCTGAAATAAGTTGGAGGACAAGACTATTGGAAAAGAAGAATTCAACAGACAGAGGCCAGAGTGTTGGAAGGATCAGCTATGAATGTTTTTGTTATTGAAACCATCAAGCATTAATATATTAATAACCAAAATGACTAATTTTCAATAAGCACTTAATATGTACCAGGCTGATACCTTCACATGTATTTATTCATTTATTCAATACAGTAGCTCTGAGATTTAGGTACTCTGATATCTGTTTGACAGATGATGAAACAGACAAATGACTGTTAGGTAATGGGTCATACATGCCAGGTGACATGCAAGGAGGTTGAGGCAGATTTAAACCCAGGTACTCTGACTTCAGAGCCTATTCTTTCAGACTGTACATTATACCACCCTTCTATTTGATGTTGCTAATCTTTTAAAGTTCTTTAAATACAGTAGGTAGCTGATTTGACACTAGCTACTTTCTTTGCTAGTTGCTAGACACAATCCTACTTAAAGGGCTTAAGCACCTCTAGCAAGCCATTACCAACGGAAAATATACCATATAAAAAACTTACAGGTGTGGCTTGGCACAATGCGTTTTTGAACCTAAACCCCGGAGGTGTATTGATGGCTGAAATTCTGTTTCGAAGGGAGGATGTCAACCTTACTGAATTTACATTTTCCAATTGAGCTAATTAGCCCTCCTGGCTATTTTAGTAGTGCTGATAACTATAAACAGTAGTAGGTATTTGTGATGATAACATGGAAACACTGAATAGACTTTTTCTTGGGCTACATTTAAATATCTTCAGGAAGAAGTGATGTTCCTTTGTCCAGGACATGAGATGATGCAACATTAGCTTTACCAAATCCTTATCAATACTGGTGATTATAGATTTAGAATGCATTTTGCTTATAAACATATTTGGGTTAATGATAGATTATAGACAATCTTTAAATAGTCCTAGCAACAGAATACAATGGTAACAGTTAAAAGAGGATTTAAATTCCTTTTTATTAAAGCAAGCATTAAATTAAGAAAAAGGGAGACATATCAATTACTTTGAAGGTAATATTTCATTTACTTAATTTTTATTCCTATCTTTTGTTAACTATTTAACATCTTAGGTAGTTAATGAATCAGAGAGGGAGAAGATGTGGAGAGAGTGGCAGCACCTAAAACATGGGCAGTCCTAATGAAATCAAGCTCTCAACAATTTAACAATTCTGTAGATAGGAATCATTACTGCAAGAGGTAGTGCTGAAATTAGAAAGTAGTGTTCTTAAATGTTAAAGCCAGTAACTGAGGCTAAGGTATAGGAATTCCATAACTATTGTTCAAATGGAGTGAGCTGGCCACCATCCTAGTCGACGGGGACCTAGAGATGAGCAAGAAAGACATTGTCCTGTTTTCAAGTTATAGTGTGTAGTGTTAGAAAATTAAGAAGAACCTGAAATAGTCAACCTTCTAGGAAGACTGAAGTATTTGATAGTGAAGAAAGTTATGGCCATAAATAAAAATCTTATAAATAATACTTTTTTTAATTAGGGTAGTTTCTAAGAGAAGTTCGTCAAGGGAAATGTGAGGTATGTGTATATAGCAAAGAGTCTTTAAAGCCCTAATATTTTTCTCTGTATATTCAGTGCCTCTAATGTGACATCAGGAGTTATTATACCTCTCTGTGCCTTTTATTTTTCCATCTGTCAGATTGTCACAATGACTAGTATCCCTTAACAACTCTCAAAGGTATAATGAACCATGCTTACTCTTCACAGAGCTTTGAAAAAAATTTTTATTACTGTTTATTACCATCACAGTCTGATGCTTCTACAACTTTGGCAAATTTTATTGCTATAACACATTTTATATGAGTATCAACATACAGAGACATTATAATCTATTATTCAAACAGTATTTCCAGCTCTGGTATTTATTTAGAAATAATTCTAACCAGTTGCTGTATAAATCTCTCTTGTTACTTAAGTTGTCTGTTTTACTAAAACAAATGATGGTTTATTTTGCTCCTTTATCAAGACAATACATTTGTTTAATTTCTTTCATAATATATAGTTTGGTGAACCATTATGTACATATTTCACTCAACAAACACATTTGGTGCTAGCATGTACAACTAAAATTAGATTGATGTGAAGAATACAAAGGCATATACATATGATTTCTGTGATACAGCACTTAAAATTTTAATTGAAGAAGCAAGAAAAGTGAAACAGTGTAATATATCCATTGTATAGTGTAATAAATACAATACAATAAAATTAATCATCACAATGTACAGAAAATAAAATATATTTTATTCTTGATTTTTGTAGGTAGATGACTGGCTGTTTTGCTTGCTCTAAGTGTTTTTTGTTTATTTGTTTGCTCTCAGTTTTAGATCTGTCATTATATTCTATTTCTGTGTATTTTGTTATAACTATTTCCTGATGTATACTTAGCCCGTTCTTTGCTTTGTTCATTATTGTTTTAGAACTCCATTACGAAAATAAGAATGATTTCCTTTGTTCATCTATTTTTCGCCTTCCTATTTGGAAGTTTCTGTGTGTGTGTGTGTGTTCGTGTATGTGTACCTTTATTGTGTAGGTAATTGGAGCTTGTGGTAGTCAAACTCTGCAGAAGTGGTTTTATTATGATGGTATTAACTTTTAAATTGCCCATCAGCCTAAAATCTTTGTGTTGTGTGATTGGCTGAATTGTTCTCAATAGAAAAGCTTATGTGGAAGAGTAACAAACTGTTTTGTAATACTAGGTCAAAATAAAAGGGCCAAGAACAGGAAGAAAAGATTCCGACTATGCAGCATTTCCTCATGATCTAAAATCCGTGAAGATTCTCACCTTTTAGCATTTTAATGAACATGTTATAATTTTTAAAGTTACACTGTATTTTACCTTAGTTTTATTTTATGACAATTGCATCCTCTTATTAAAAGAGAACTATAAATTACTGATCTCTTTAAAATCATAAATAAGGTGTTTTGGAAAGGAAGAAAACAAAAAATCTATCCTTCTGTGCATTAAGCATTTGTATCTTTTCTCTATTTTAGGATTAATTTATTTAGCTCTTTATTTCCTTGCAGTAAGGGGAAAACATTATCTTCACATCAAAGCATTTCTCCATAATAGTAAGGTAGCTTATTTTCTTCATTCTTGGGGATTTTCCATATGAAACATACACTGAATCTCTAAGTTCCTGTATAACTTGGAAGATTTTATGAACTTTCTTTTTATTTGTGTTTGACAATTTATTATTATTTTTATAGACAAGGTATATATATTTAACTTACACTTTTAGCACTTCATACTCAACAACACATATGTGTGTATATATACACACACACAGAAAAATAGAGACAGAGACTTAACCTCTTAATGCCTTTTAACCTTACACTAGTAATTTATATTATTGTGTTATACTAGTATTACTAATTCTATTACTTTGAAGAGTTTTACTCTTTGGTGAGCAACAAACACTTTTGAGGAGTTTGAGGATTGAAGGAGATTGGGACTTTACAAGACAGTTTATATTTTAGCAACAATCAAATTAGAGGAACTTTTTTATTGAATGACAAAAATCATAGACCATTTAGGACAGTGCTTGGCACATACAGTCATTGGTATTACTCTCAGTACATCTTTTTTGAGATGAGATTTCTTTACTTTATTGAATCTTTTTGCTGATCAACTTTCCTTTGGCTGAGGATGGCATAATACTGTGGCCTGGACAGAGTGCTAAAAAGGCCACTCCTGAGCTGAGCTGAGCTGAGCAAGCAATGGACTTTCTCCCAGAACTCACTGTCATCCATACAGAAATTCTTCATGGTCGGTGATTTCTTAATACCCTTTCTTGAATCAGATTTTATTTTTCCAACCCTAATCCATCAAGACATCTCAGCTAGTCACATGGTTTCAACTACCTGTATTCACTTTGCAGACTGAACCTGAATTTGGAGGGTATTTAGAACTGCCAAATGATAGTGTTCTGGCAATAGCCTTTTGATATTTTACTCTTTTCTTGTGGGTAAGAAGCTGCAGTTATATAATAAATTATGTCTTAGATACCAAGAATCTGAGTAGAAGAGTCATTAACCAGATAAAAAACCATCAGATACATATTTGATCACTGTTTTCTTTTTTTTTCTTTGAAAAAGGACTCCTAAGAAAGTTATTTTTATAGCAAAACTACAAAGAAATTGTATAGTTTACTAAAAGGAAATTCTGAATAAAATATTCTGTCTTCTTCTTGATCTAATAGAAGTGTTGTCAGTATGGGTCAGATGATTATGCCAAAATGCCAAGATTGGTGATGATGTCACCTAACAAATATCGCAAACCCAGAGCAATGTCAACTCAGATCAACACAAAATTTGGTGTATTCATTGCCAAACACCGTATTTCAGACTGCTTAGTACTGAACTCATTAGTAGCAATTGAAAGTTTAGTTCATGAATTCAGAAGAAAGTCAGAAAAATCAATGAACTCAATATTACGTAGTACAGAGTTCTCTTTCAGAGAGAAAGCTCATGTAAACTGAGAGAATAACATTTAAGGTAAATTCCTGACTTCACAGAATAGAAATCACCTCAAGCAAAATTTGTTCTTACTGTGATGGTGTTTTCTTGCCCCGTACTCCTGGAGTTCACAGTTCTCATTAGAATTCTCAGAGCAAGCTGCTCCTCCACATTTCGGTGTGGGCTCATGGAGCCTGTTGAAGACTGATTCTCATTCGGGGCTTAAGAGAATTTCTGCTTGACGAAAGAATGTGATGTTCCAAAAGATGACTTACTGTGTTCCTGTATAATTTAGATATTCTGTTTCCCCCATAGATCCTCCCAAGGTCAGAGATTAGCAGTTATACAATTTACATTTTGCTCCCAGCACTAATGCAATATTTGGTATGTAATAAGCTTATGTATTTTGTTGAAAAACACATAAGTTGCATTATTTTCCAGTCTTCCCTCATTTATTTAATTTCACTAATAATTGGGGAAATACCATTAAATTTTAATAATACCATAAATTTTAATAAAACCATTAAATTTTCAAATAGTATGAAATATACCTCATATAATTTTATATTTGACTATAGTATGTTAATAGCATGTTATGATAAACTATAAAATATATGTTGTAACTAATATATTTTAAAGGAATGTTCTATCATTTATAATAGAACAATATAATGTACTGTATTGCTATATTATTGGATTAATTATGAGTGCATTATTTAAGCTATATGTAATATCACATTAATGTTATTGCATTAAAAGCTCTTTTGAGGGGTGCCTGGCTGGTTCAGTGAGTAGGGCCTGTGTCCCTTGGTCTCAGGGTTGTAAGTTTGAGCCCCATGTTGGGTGTAGAGATTACTTAAAATCTTTAAAAATTATAATAAAAAGATGAAAGTTCTGTTGTTATGTGGTAGCTACTGGATGAAGCACTATATAGCTTCTAATGTAATCTTCAAAATAATTTCTGACTTACTATTCCCATTTTACAGAGAAGGAAATTGATGCAGATTAAATTGCTTGCTCAGTGAGTGAAGGAGCTAGTATTCAAACCAAAGTATGCTTAATTCTAAAATGACTTCAGTGGATACATCTTAACGACTCATATATCATATCCTTGTAAGAAACAACATTGCTTAAATCTGGATTTTTGTTTTTTCAATTTTTTGAAAAAATTCTAGTTAGTTAACAAACAGTGAATATTGATTTCAGAGTAAAATTTAGTGATTCATCACTTACACTTAACAGCCAGTACTCATCAGAACAAGAGCCCTCCTTATTACCTATCATCGATTTAGCCCATCCCCCACCTACCTCTCTTCTAGCAGTCCTCAGTTTGTTCTCTATAGTTAATAGTCTCTTATGGTTTGCCTCCCCATCTCTTTTTTCCTCCCCTCCCCTTTGTTCATCTGTTTTGTTTCTTAAATTCTACATATGAATGAAAATATATGGTATTTGTGTATATACATATATATACACACACACCACATATTTTTTATCAGTCCATCAGTTGATGGACCTCTGGCTTTTTCCATAATTCAGCTGTTGTTGATAGTGCTGCTATAAATATAAACATCAGGGTGCATGTGCCCCTTTGAATCAGTATTTTTGTATCTTTTGGGTAAATACCTAGTAGTGCAATTGCTGGGTTGTAGGGTATTTTATTTTTAACTTTTTGAGGAAACTCCATACTATTTTCTAGAGTGGCTGCACCAGTTTGCATTCCCACCAACAGTGTAAGAAGGTTCCCCTTTCTCCTCATCCTCACTAACATCTGTTGTTTCCTGTGTTGTTAATTTTAGCCATTCTGACAAGTGTGAGGTGATATTTCATTGTGGTTTTGATTTGTATTTCCCTGATGATGAGTGATGTTGAGCATCTTTTTATAAGTCTGTTAGCCATCTGGATGTCTTCTTTGGAAAAGTGTGTATTCATATCTTCTACACATTTCTTAACTGGATTATTTGGTTTTTTGGGTTTTTTGGGGGGGAGGATGTTGAGTTTGATAAGTTCTTTACATATTTTGGATACTAACCCTTATCAGATAAGTTATTTGCAGATATCTTCTCCCAGTCCATAGGTTGCCGTTTAATTTTGTTGATTATTTCCTTCATTGTGCAGAAGCTTTTTATCTTGATGAAATACCCAGTAGTTCATTTTTGCTTTTGTTTCCCTTGCCTCCAGAGATGGGGTCTATTAAGAAGTTGTTATGGCTAAGGTCGAAGAGGTTGCTGCCTGTTTTCTCCTCTAGGATTTTGATGGTTTCCTATCACACATTTAGGTCTTCCATCCATTTTGGATTTATATTTGTGTGTAATGTGAGAAAGTGGTCCAGTTTCATTCTTTTCCATGTTGCTGTCCAGTTTTCCCAACACCATTTTTCATTGAAGAGATTGTCTTTTTTCTATTGGATATTCTTTCCTGCTTTGTCAAAGATTAGTTGATCATATAGTGGGTCCATTTCTGGTTTTTCTATTCTCTATTGATCTATGTGTCTGTTTTTTTGCCAGTACCATACTGTCTTGAAGACAACAGCTTTGTAATATAGCTTGAAGTCTGGAAGCGTAGTGCCTCCAGCTGTGCTTTTCTTTCTCAAGATTACTTGGGCTATTCAGGATCTTTTGTGGTTCCACGGAAATTTTAGGATTGTTTGTTTTAGTTCTGTGAAAAATGCTGGTGGTATTTTGCTAGAGATGGCATTAAATATGTAGATTGCTTTGGGCAGTATAGACATTTTAACAATATTTATTCATGAATGTGGGCTGTTTTTACATTTCTTTGTGTCATCTTCAGTTTCTTTCATAGTGTTCTATAGTTCTCAGAGTATAGATCTTTTTACTTTTTAGTTAGGTTTATTCCTAGGTATCTTATGGTATTTGGTGCAATTGTAAATGGAATTGATTCCTTGATTTCTCTTTCTGTTGCTTCATTATTGGTGTATAGAAATGCAACAGATTTCTGTATGTTGATTTTTGTATCCTGCAACTTCGCTTAATTTGTGTATCAATTTTAGCAATTTTTTGGTGGAGTCTTTTGGATTTTCTACTTGGTGTATCATGCTGTGTGTGAATAGTGAAAGTTTCCAAATCCTTGCCAATTTGGATGCCTTTTATTTCTTTTTATTGTCTGATTATTGAGACTAGGACTTCCAGTACTGTATTAAATAGTAATGGTGAGAGTGGACGTCCCGGTCTTGTTCCTGACAGTAGGGGAGATGTCCTCAGTTTTTCTCCATTGAGGAGTATATTAGCTGTGTGTCTTTCATATATGGCCTTTATGATGTTGAGGTATATTCCCTCTAAACCTACTTTGTTGAGGGTTTTTTTTTTTTTATCAAGAATGGATGCTGTACTTTGTCAAATGCTCTTTCTGTATCTATTGAGAGGACCATATGGTTTTTATGTCCTTATCCTTTCTTTTATTAATATGGTGTATCACATTGATTTTTGAATACTGAACCAACCCTGCAGCCCAAGGATAAATAATAAATCCCTCTTGATCATGGTTAATAATTCTTTTAATAGACAGTTGGATTTGACTTACTAGTATTGTGTTGAGAATTTTCGCATCCATGTTCATCAGGGATATTGGTCTGTAATTCTTTTAAGCAGTGTCTTTGTCTGGTTTTGGAATCAAGATAATGCTGACCTTGAAGAATAGGTTTGGGAGTTTTCCTTCCATTTCTATTTTTGGAACAGTTTGGAAAGAGTAGGTATTAAACTCTTCCTTAAATATTTGATAGGCTGCCCCTGGGAAGCCATCTGGCCCTGGACTTTGGTTTGATGGGAAATTTTTGATTACTGATTCAATTTCTTTGCTAGTTATGGGTCTATTCAAATTTTCTATTTCTTCTTTTTTCTGGGAATTTATATGTTTATGTATTTCTGGGAATTTATCCTTCTCTTCCAGATTGCCCAATTTGTTGGCATGTAATTTTTCATAATATTTGCTTAAAACTGTTTGTATTTCTGTTGTGTTGGTTGTGATCCCTCCTCTTTCATTCATGATTTTGTTTATTTGGGTCCTTTCTTTTTTCCTTTTGTTAAGGCTGAGTAGGGTTTTATCAATCTTATTAATTCTTTCAAAGAACAAGTTCCTAGTTTCATTGATCTCTTTTACTCTGTTTTTTTGTTTCTACATCATTTATTTCTGATCTAATCTTTATTATTTCCCTTTCTCTTCTTTTAGCTTTAGGCTTTATTTGGTTGTGTATTTGAGACTTTTGTTGCTTCTCGAGGTAGGCATATAATGCTATGCAGTTCTCTCTTACAACTGCTTTTGCTTCATCGCAAAGGTTGTGTTTTCATGTTCGTTTGCTTCCATATATTTATTTCTCCTTTAATTTCCTGGTTAACCCATTCATTCTTTAGTAGGATGTTCTTTAACCTCCATGTATTTGTGGTGTTTCCCAATTTTTTCTTGTGGTTGACTTCAAGTTCCATAGCGTTGTGGTCTGAAAATATGCATGGTGTGATCTCAGTCTTTTTGTACTTGTTGAGGCCTGATTTGTGACCTAGTATGTGATCTCTTTTGGAGAATATCCCATGGGCACTTGAGAAGAATGTGTGTTCTGCTTCTTTAGGATGAAATGTTCTGAATATGTCTGTTAAGTCCATCTTGTCCAGTGTCTTATCCAAAGCCATTGTTTCCTTGTTGATTTTCTGCTTACGTGATCTGTCCATTGCTGTAAGTGGGATGTTAAAGTCCCCCCAATGGTATTGTTATCAATGAGATTTTTATAATTATTATTAATTATTTTATATATTTGGATGCTCCCAAGTTGGGAGCATAAATATATACAGTTGTTAGATTTTCTTACTGGATAGACCCCTTTATTATGATAATAGTGCCCTTCTTTTTTTTGTTACAGCCTTTGGTTTAAAATCTAGTTGGTCTGATGTAAGTATGGCTACTTCTTTCTTTTGATGTCCGTTACCATAATGAATGGTTCTCCATCCCCTCACTTTAAGTCTCAGGTGTCTTTAGATCTAAAATGAATCTCTTGTAGGCAGCATACAGATAGGCTTTGGTTTTTTTATTCATTTTGATAACCTATATCTTTTGATTGGAGCATTTAGTCCATTTACATTCAGAGTGATTATTGATAAATATGAATTTAGTGCCATTGTATTACCTGCAAAGTCAGTGGTTCTGGAGATTTTCTCTGTTCCTTTCTAGTCTTTCTTTCCCACTCGAAGAGTCCCCTTTAATATTTCTTGCAATTCAGTGGGCAGGAACTCCTTTAGTTTTCATGTGTCTGGGAAGCTCTTTATCTCTTCTTCTCTGTGTTAGAAAGCTTATTATGTTTCCTGCTTCTTAAAGTGATGGCTGTATTAAGAAGAGGTCCTATACTGTCTAGGGCCTGGTGCTTCAGAAAGTTTTTCTGGTGTATACTGTGTGCGCTGTGTTCCTGTGTTTTGGCTGCCCTTTCTCTCAGGTCAGTCCTTTGCAGAGTTTCTCCTTGCCTAAAGAGGGGAGTGTCTGGACCTTGTCCAGTGTCTGTCGAGTTATAACTAGGTACGTTTGGTCTGCTTGTTAAAAAAAAGGCTATGGGGCTCCTGGGTAGCGCAGTCGTTAAGCGTCTGCCTTCGGCTCAGGGCGTGATCCTNTCAGAAAGTTTTTCTGGTGTATACTGTGTGCGCTGTGTTCCTGTGTTTTGGCTGCCCTTTCTCTCAGGTCAGTCCTTTGCAGAGTTTCTCCTTGCCTAAAGAGGGGAGTGTCTGGACCTTGTCCAGTGTCTGTCGAGTTATAACTAGGTACGTTTGGTCTGCTTGTTAAAAAAGGCTAGATCCTGGGGTGCCTGGGTGGCTCAGTCGGCTGAGCATCCAACTCTTGATTTCAGCTCAGGTCATGATCTCAGGGGCTTGAGATTGAGCCTGTATCGGGCTCCATGCTGGGTGTGTAGCCTGCTTAAGATTCTCTCTCTTCTCCCTCTCATTTTGCCTTTCCCCTGTGATCTCTCTCTCTCTCTCTTAAAAAAAAGGCTGGATTCTATTATCCTATTTCCTCTAGAGCTTAAGCTTTGCAACACTCTATGGTCAGTAGACTCAGTGTGTGTTGGGGCTTTGTGCTGGTCTTCTGGGGGAGGGACCCGCTCCTCAGACTCCCAGGCACACTTGTGCTAGTTCAGAAAGTGCAGCTGGGCGGAGCTTGGTGTAAGTGGCTCAGGCCTCCACTGTGGGGCAGTGTACTGCTCAATGAAGTCCATCCATGCTGATAGGGGGTGGAGAATGGTGTCAGCTGGCTCTCTCCTCCCTGAAGAGGCGGGTTGTACCCGCTGCTGTTCAAGAAGCTCTCACAGAAGAGTGAACAATCTCCCCTAGTTTGTCCCAGCCACCCCTCAGATCCCAGCATTCACCCTATTTGTGTCTGAGCCATATGCCCACCAAATAGCACAGTGCTCAGTTTTGTTTTATCTCTGGTGCACCAGCTTGTTTTCAAAACTCCCTATTTTAGGGAAAAGACATGGCAGGGACCCACACTGATCCTCCGGGGGAGGATCTCACCACGTTGTGGCTGGTGCCAGCTTGTCCCAGAAGGTCAGTCTCATGAATGCACAGGGGCTCAGAGTTTATGGGAAAACACAGCAAAAAGCCAGTGTCCAGGTTAGCTGCCCTCAATCATCTCTGCTCCTATGCTAATGAATAGGGCAGCTCAGTCGTGCTTGCCAGCTCTTTTGTCCCCAGAGAAGTAGGGTCACCTCTCCTAAACGCACCCGAAGAGGGGGAACTGTCTCTCCCACTGCAACCCAGGGGATCCACAGACCATGCTGTCCACTTTGGGCCTCTGCCCTCCTTCTCCACAGGAGCATCTCTACACCCACGAGGCTCCACTCCATAATGGCACAGACTTTTAAACTTGAGTATCTGAGCTGCCCTGCTTTTAAAGACTTGCAATAATCAGCCCCTCTCATTTTCCTCATCATTGGTTTTGGGGGAAGTGTTTTTCTTGTGTAATCCTCTGTGCTCTGTTCACTCTCTCTGTCTCTCTCTTTCCTCTTTCCATGATCAGGGCTCCCTCACCTCTGCAGCACTGTGAATTCTTTTCTCTCCCAAATCAGGACTCCAAGTCTCCTACCTTCCATGATGTGGCCTCTTTTCTCCTTCTGGTTGTGCAGTTTGTTCTCACAGTCCTCAGATCAATTTCCTGGGTGTTCAGAATGATTTGATATTTGTCTAGCTGTGTTTGAGGGACATGGCAAGCATAGGGTCCTCCTACCTCTCCACCACCTTAACTCCTCCCCAAATTTGCGTTTTTAAACCAGCATATTTAGACTCCCACGTGAAACTACTCAGTATGTCAGCTAACACATAAATGTTCCCATTCACAATATTACCAGAATAATCATAATTATTTTAGATGATACATGCATACTTTTTATGCATTATAAGTTATGCTATATTTTTAATAATGAAACTACTTCCAGTAGCTCAATTCATCAAGGAGAAAAACAGACAGATGCTAACAGGGCTCATCATCATCGTTTTTCTTAAATTCCAAATTTCAGTTGATATTGGCATAGGAAAAGCAAGCTAATTTAAAAAATCAGTTGATTATTTTAATGCCCAAATGACAGCACTGACAGTCTGTTACCAAATGTCACTCTAACACTTAGAGTTTCTGAAAACTATTATATTTAATGGAAGAGGATGTGGGCTGTGTATAACAGGTCCTGCCAGCTCTGTCCAGTCGCAAAGCCAGGTGCTCAGCTTTGCGTTCAGATGTTTGAGCACTGGGGAATCAAAGGATACAGAGGCCCGGATGCACTCCTGATGAAAATGGGGCCCATAGCTAAATCTCGGAGGTGCATTAATTAGCTCAGCGGGAGTACACAGCATTGAACACCTTGTAACTGTGCCTTCTGCCAATCAGTATGTCACCAATAATATTAACTGGCTATAATTAGTGGGTAAATTTTGTCCCAAATGATTTTGTGCTTTTTCAAAGGGACAGGAATTTATGTGTGTGTGTGCTTTTTTTGCCATAGTGTTCTGAATGTATAACATATTCTCTCTTTATTCTTTTTCACTCCTGTAATTAGATGAAGAGCCTCACTTTTTGATGGAAACAGGGGAAACATTCCAAGTAACTACTTTCTAAATTGTATATATTTTTCCTAGATAGGCTTCTGATTTCCTTTTGTTCGTCTGCAGATATAGAAGCTTGACATGTTCTGCTCTATCTGAATGGTAGCATTATATTTTAAATTTATTTCTTATGTATCTTTTTTCTAAAACTTCAGAATAATTCCAGCCAAATATTCTACTGAATGCCGAGAAACCTTGAGTATAAATATCTATTTCAAGTAATTATCTCACAGGCAGTATTTTTTCAAGAAATGACATGTCAGTTCTTTGTGAAAAGGATTAAGTAAGTTAAGTGTAAAAAAATCCCTAAAATGGGTAGGAAAGTCTTTCCAACTTTTAAAAGTATTGTGTGTTTAAGTTGAATTTAAACTGAGATAGGAAGATTAAAATTCCCATTATGCAATTTTTTAAGCAGTAAGAATCATATCTGCAAGAACACTAAAGAAAGACTTAATTTACCACTGAAAGATACCTGTTCATTTAGCTTGTAGCCATGAAATATGTTCAATTAGTGTTTATAATTTAATGACATCCCAGAAAATAATAGAAAGAGAAAAAAAAATCACTATTTCAGACGTATTATCTTTTCATTCTGAAAAAATCATCAGTGAATATCCTTCTATTATAAGTTGTTACCCCAAGAAAATGAATGTATTATAATTCAAAATTCCTACAGCATAATGAATTCCTTTACATAGATGAATACAAATTTAAAAAAAACTTACAAGAGTATAGCACTTATCAATTCACCTAAAAACTTTAAAATTGCTGTAATAAATATTTAGCCCTGTTTCTAATCTCATTTAATAGGACTATCAATCTGAGGCAGGTTCAAATGTCAGTGGATAAAGATAATAATGTATAAGATTATTAATAAAATAGATATTCACTTTACATACAATAATTGGTAGAACAAAATATAGTGAATTTTTTAGTTTCTTTTTATCTGGAATCCAAACTTTTGCAATTGAGCCTACTCTGTGTTTCATTTTTAAGAGGAAGAATTTCAGTGACATTGACCAGAGTTGGTCACATCAGTGTGGCCTGAAAGGAGTATGATCTAGAGGCCTCCATGAGTTGAGGTAACTATTTTTAATCCACTTTGGACATGCATATAGTCCTTAGGAATCTGCAAATATAATGACTAAGAAATAAACAAAAACTTACAAGTCAGCACTTTTGCAGTTATGGCTTATAAAGCTAGTTAGTAAAAAAAAAAACAACTTTTGTTAAATTGGCTTACATTAATAAGCATAAAGATTTGGCACAAGATTTTAAGTTTTGAATTGATTTCATCAGTTAATGAGGAGTCTATGTGCATATACACATGACTTACTATTAATAACAGTATTTTCATGGATGTGTTAATATAGCTACTCCTTAAGAGTAAAGAATGACAAACCTTTGGGGTGTCTGAGTGGCTTGGTTGGGTGTCTGCCTTCAGCTCAGGCTATGATCCCAAGGTCCTGGGATTGAGACCCACATTGAGCTCCCTGCTCAGTGGGGAGTCTGCTTCTCCCTCTCCCTTTGCCCCTCTCTTTTGCTTGTAGCCATGAAACATGGCTCCCTCTCTCAAATAAATAAAATCTTAAAAAAAAATGACAAACCTTTAAGAGAAGTAAAATAGATTGCATGACATCTCTGGGTTTTTCCATCTCTGAGTTCAAAAGCCTGCTAAATTGTAAAGAAGCACAGATACCCACTTGCACAAAATCTAACAAGCCACAGAATAAGGGATAAACAAGACTAAAAAAGTCTTCATTAGGTAAGACTGAGGACTCAGAGTAAGGGCTCAAAAATGAAAAATAATCCAAATTCCCTTAATATTTGATATTTTAATATATCTTTGTTCAGTGTGTAGAGTTCATTGCTACACAAAGATGAGAAGTCGATGATGGGAGAGTGTATAAATTCCAGATTATGGCTCCTTTTTGTTGTCTCTACTGATACAAAATACAGCTTATAGGTTCTCCTTTTACTCTATAGCAATCACGTGGGAGGAAATGTAAATCATTTAACATAAGGAAAAGTTGCAAAACTTTTATCTATACCTACCACTGACAGATTTCAGTACGGAGTTAAGCTAAGTTAAAACAGTGAGCAGTTCAAATTTTGTTTTTTGTCCATTAAAAGTGAGGAATAAAATTAGTAGATAAAATTCCTAAAATATTGAAATCAGGATTTGCTAAATGAAACTTGACTTTGTAACGTAGCTAAATGGTAATGTTTAAGTATTGAAAACATGCTATGTAATTTAAACAATAAAGATTCCATAGCCGTAGTTAGGTAGTAATTTCTACTTTGGCCATGAATTTTATTTCAAAACTATAGGTGACTGACAAGCAGAGTCATGTAGATTTGCATATATGAGTGTGGTGTTTTCTTAGATAACATGCGTATTCTTATGACACATTTTTCAAATTATCTGTTATAGCAAATTTGTATGAACCAATAGCAAATAGAAGGTTCATGTATAAACATTTCCCTCCACAATTTTAGTTTGTATACCTTAATCCAAAATAAAAAGGAAAAAAAAAAAAAGATGGGCTGCTGTTGTCTTATTGAGAAAATGAGATCCCTTTGCAAAGCTGCTCATTTCTAAAAGTACTTGAGCTGAAAATACAAGATGTCTAATCAAGGAGCTAAACACAAAAGAAGCAAATTAAGGATTCTTAATCCCAACTGTGATCTTAATTTTTAACTTAATTTTGCTTAAATTAAATATGTCTTTCTATAATTCAATTTCTTCAGATTTGAAAAGGTCATATTAATTTTACCAGTTGCCACTTACAAAAATAGTGTCATCACTTCAAGTCAAAAGTGTATAAATCTTGAGAGTTCAGTATAAAACTTAATGAATAGTATCACTACCTGTAACAGTTTCTTGTTTTACATAGAAGTTTTAATCTAGAATTTCACTGTATTTAATAATAATAATAATATGGCCATATACTTTTTCTAAGACTTTGGGGCCAGATTTTATGGAATTCAGTATTTGATATTTGAAAAGGTTAAATGGTGTAAATGTTGCCATATCTTATGTCGTATTTTCTCTACAGTCTAGGGCTACAATTCATAATTAAGCTCATCAAAATACCTGCAGTAGAAAATATATTCTTTGCCTAATGAGTAGCCTTTAATATCAATTTAGGTTAGATATTGTTGCTAAGTGAATTACAAAAAGTCTATTATTTTCAAAGTATTTCAGATTTCAGAATTATAGGCCTGTAATATTTATGATTATTACACACTATTTGTTTATTCCCTGTGTAATCCTCAAAACAATCCTGAATGCTGGGATTACTCATCCCACTTTGTAGTTAAGGAAATTGAGATTCAGAGATTAAAACAGATTTGTTGATTCAAAACCCAGTTGACTGACTCCCACCCTGCTATCTTTCTGCTAAGCCACACCACATCAGAAAATGAACATGAAGGGATAATGTGTATGGAAGAGACATCCTTTCAAGCTGAAGGGAAGAAAATCTCTAAGTCTCTTCCCACATTTAGAATTTATTAGGAAAAAAGGTGCTATATTTGTATAAAATATTATAATTGTGATAAAAGCAGAGGGTATTTTTCAATCTTAGTTTTGGATTTGATCACTGAGAAATCTGACATGTTTCTCCAATTATGCATCCACTTACCTATTCTGGAAGATGTACATTCTGTTCTTGAAGAATGTAAGATTTGACTATATATCTCAGTTTGCATAATAAAACTCTTGAAATCTCAGTAATAACAAAGCATAACAAAGAAAGTTGTAACAGAAGATCAGAACTAGACTTGGATGAGTTTAAATCTCAATTTATCAATTACATACTACCAGCAGTCACCAGACCTCAGATTTTTCATTGAAAAGTAGAATAATAATAGCTCTCCAAAAGGGTTCTTGTGTGGATAAAGGAGATGGTAAGTGCTTAGTAAATAGTTGGTACTCAATAAAAGGTGGTCATGATAAGTCCCATTTTTAAAATGAGGAAGAAGGAGCATTAAATTAGGGGGCTAGTCTAGGGAAATATGTCCTGAATCATCTGGTATCTAATTTAGTTAAGCAAAAGAATAGAGAGAGAGAGATAAAAAGCAGTTCTTTAAGGATATGAATTCTATCTTTTTACTTTATTTCTTTAAAAAATGAGAACAAGGAACTATGTTAATACATACATCGGAGTCTCTCAGGAGGTTGCAGTCAAGCTGCCTGTCATCTTGAGTGGCAGTCATCTCAAGGCTCATCTACAGATGAAGGATCAACTTCTAAGCTCATTCATACAGGTGTGGGCAGGCCTGGTTTTTAATGGCCTGTTGGACTGAGTCTCAGTTTCTTTCTCGCTGTTGGCTATAGACCTTCCTCAGTTCCTTGGCAATGGACCTCTCCATAGAATAGCTCATAATGTAGAAAGTAGCTTCCCCCAGAGCAAGTGATACAAGAAAGAGAAAAAGAGAGCAAGAGAGAGAATGTCCAAGATAGAAACTGAAGTCTTTCATAACTTAAACTTTGAAGTGACATACCATCATTTCCCCTGTCACCTACTGATCACTAGACCAACCCTGGTACAGTGTGAAATGGTATTACACAAGGTATGAATTCCAGAGGGCAGGCTTATTGGGGAGTATCTTGGAGGCTGGGTATTTTTTGGTGCATCCTTAAAAAATGTTGAGAATGCTTGAGTAGAAAAATTTACCTTCCTATTGGGAACCCAACATGTATGCTGAAATAATATATTAAAATGCTTCTCACAGTATCTGTCATGTATTGATACTCAGTAAGCAATAATTTCCTTCATTTTTTGAGTAATGTAATATTAAATAAGAAATTCAGCTATTTAGAAGACTTTGTAGTTATATAAGCTTCTTTATTCTGCTCCTGTGAAGTGAAAATAAGAACAAATATACTGAATTGTTGAAATTATTTCCATAATTGACTTTCTGATCACCAAAATTAGACATGTTCTTATTCTGACTCTTGCTTTGTTAATATCATTTTCTACCTACAGTTTATTTAAAGACTTTTTAAAGCCATGTCCATCTCCTGAGGGCATTTTATATTACGCTAGATGTCATATTCACACCCGTATCAGCTTGGCACACAAAAGCTGCAGTAGGCTGCAGAACTTGCAAGGCAAGTGAGCAAGTAAATGAAGGACTTAATGCCAGCCATTCCATGATTTAGGGCAACTGGACTGGTTTGAACCTCCACTTACTGTAGAGGTGGGATTCCTAGTAGTCTGCATGCTTTTGTGAATATCAGAATTACACATGGTTAAACTTCTGATTTATGGAGCAGAAAGCCTGCAGTTGGGTCTTTGTGAAGCCATATTTTAGCTTACAAAGGCATTGTTAAAACTGCTCAACAGCAAAAATCAGGACAGTATAAACAAAGGAATTTTGTACATAATAGAAGCCTAATTCTCTGTAGTGCTTTTATCTCCAAAACACCAAGGATATAAATGCTAATTGATAATGGTAGATCTGAGCTCTTCTCCCCATTTTGTGTGATGAATGTTATAGAAATTGCAGAGAATACATCAATCAATGTAATTCATGAGTGAATAGGAACACTACATCCAAGTTCTGGGGCTGTGTCATTTCTAGAAAGGGAGGACTATAGATGCAAACTGCATAATGAGACACGCCAGTCATACCCTGGAGGTCTGAGCCTGTATGTAAAATAATTAGCTTAGGCACTTGTTTGAATTGGTTTTGAACAAATGCATTGTTCAAAGTGACTGCAATTTTCTTGTTCCGGGAGGGGAACACAAAATTTGAATGTATAAGGAAAAAAGGCCCAATTTAGAGTATTGCTGAATGATAACATAATCTAAAATTGTTTATACTTGGAGACTTGTTTTCCTATTACTATCCCTCCCCCTTTTCTTTTTAGTCAAATGATAGGGAGAAGAAAATTATAATGAGTTAATTTTCTGTGTGGGGCTTTTGACATAATACCTTATTTAAATATTATGATGAAAGTATTATGATGAGCTATGCCTTTTTATGCCTACTTTACAAATAAGGAAGATCAGACTCCAAGATATTAAAGAAATTTGCCTGGCGTTACAAAGTAGATGAAGGAAGCCAGATCCGTCTGACTTAACCCTGTGTTTTTAATCCATTTACACTTCTGCATTTCTAGCTGTTTGAAAATATGTTGGTGATTATCAAAATATATTTTAGATGAAGCCAACTCAGTGTCTGAGTATTTATCATTAAGAAAAGAATTTAAAATATATCATTTTAATATATTTTGTAAAACAGTGCAAAAGAAATTTAAAATAGCAATAGTTCCTCATAACTTTATCACTGTAGAAAAATGAAGAACCTATTTGAGTTATTTTTTTTTTAAGTTCACAGATTTTCATAGCATAGAAATTCATTACTCATAAGGTTGGCAGTTTTCCACAATAAAGATTTATATGCATAAGTAGAGTGTTCTTATTCTTTAAGGGAATAAAAATGTTTAATCAACCAAATGATCTTTCTTCTAGTAAAACATCTTGTGTCGTACAAATATAATAAACATTAGAAATAGCTTGGCTGCTGTGAGCTTTGACAGATCACTGTGAAATAGAGGGAGAGGTCCTTCTCTATTCTAAATATAAAATTTAACAAAATATTCTCTTGCCATCTGGTTCTGGATTAACATTAGTATATATACTGCTCATTGATATTGTTCCCAAGTGAAAGATATTCCTCATCAAATTGTACAATATACTCTCCTGTGGTGCATATAATTAACTTGTTGAAATTTAGATACTCTAGAGAACATAGAACCATTGCTTATGAAAGACCATACTGACAGCCAAGTAATAGAATAAGGCATCCAGTCAATTTATAGTTGAAAAGCTTTTGTAAGGTCAAAATTGGTAACTGGATGAAATTATCTGGGATAACTCAGAGATCGGATTTAGATCAACATGTATTAACAACTTTTATTTGTATGAATTATACAATAGTATTAGCTATATAACATGTTAAAGTGTATTTTCATTATTATTAATAATTAGAAATTGAAGTTTGCTCATGAATTAAAATTGATTTTCTTTAAATACTGACTAAAATATTGCATAACTTAAAAAATTAGTGACACATTGCTTTTAACAACCAAACTTTAAGACACTAAATGTAATTTTCTTAAATATACAAATTATAATATCCAAATTCTTAATTATAGAATGAGATATATTTTACTTTATGAAATCACACCATACTCAAATTCACTATTTTCACACCATTATCAAATAAAAAAATTAAAGCCAAGTAACAAAATTCAAAATATAAATGCATTTTTATATACTAAATAGAAGTGTTCCAGACTTAATTTTACAGATTTTAACCCTTCCTTTTTTTGTTTTATTGAGGTATAATTTGCATATATGTTAGTTCCAGGTGGATAACATCATGATTTGACATTTGTATATACTGAAAAATGATCACCACAGTAAGTCTAGTTTCTCTTTTACCATATAAGGTTACATAATATGCGATACAATATTATTAACTATAGTCACCATACTCTACATTACATCCCTGTGACTTACTTATTGTATGACTGGAGTTTGTACCTCTTGACATCCTTCTCCCATTTTGCCTAATCCCCAACCTCCTCTCCTCTGGCAACCAGCAATCTCTTCTCTGCACCTCTGAGTTTTGTTTTGTTTGTTTTCTTTTTTAGATATCACATATAAGTGAAATTATATACTATTTGTTTTTCTCTACTCATTTCACTTAGCATCATACCTCCAAGGTCCATTCATGTTGTCACAAATGGCAAGATTTCTTTTTTTTTTTTTATGGCTGAGTAGTACTTCGTTGTGTGTGTGTGTGTGTGTGTGTGTGTACCACATCTTTTTTATGTATTCATCAGTTGATGGACACTTTGGTTCTTTCTGCGTCTTAGCTATTGTGAATAATGCTGCGATGAACATAGGGTTGCATGTATCTTTCCAAATTAGTATTTCCATTTTTTTTCCAGATAAGTACCCAGAATTGGTATTGTTAGATCATATGATAATTCTGCTTTTATTTTTTGAGACACCTGCACACTATTTTCTATAGTGGCTCCACCAATTTAAATTCCCACCAACAGTGCCAGAGAGTTCCTTTTTCTCCACATCTTCATCAACACTTGTTATTTCTTGTCTGTTTGGTAATAGCTATTCTGCCAGGTGAGAGGTGATATCTCATTGTAGCTTTGCTTTGAATTTTTCTGTTGATTAGTGATGTTGAATATCTCTTCATGTACCTGTTGGCCATCATTATGTTTTCTTTGGAAAGATATCTATTCAGGTCCTCTGCTCATTTGTGAATCAGATTGTTATTGAGTTGTAGGATTTCTTTATATGTTTTGAATATTAAACCCTTACTGGATGTATGATTTGCCTATATCTTCTTCCATTTATTTTGTTGATGGTTTCCTTTGCTGTACAGAAGCTCTTTAGTTTGATATAGGCTCATTTGTTGATTTTTGCTTTTGTTGCCATTGCCTTTGGAGTCAGATCCAAAAAAATATCACCGAGAGTGATGTTGGGGAACTCACTGCATATGTTTTCTACTAGGAGTTTTGTAGTTTCTAGACTTACGTTCAAGTCTTTAACCCATTTGGAGTTAATTTATTTGTATGGTGTAAGATAGTGGTCCAGTTTTATTCCTTAGCATGTACCTGTCCAGTTTTCCCAATACCATTTATTACAGAGACCATTCTTTCCCCATTGTGTATTATTCCCCCCTTTGTCATAAATTAATTGACTATATATGTGTGGGCTATTTCTGTGTTCTTTTTCTTAGTCCATTGCTGTGTGTCTGTTTTTATGCCAGTACTACACTGTATTGATTTTTATACCTTTGTAATACAGTTTGAAATCAGAGAGCATGATGCCTTCAGCTTTGTTGATTTTTCCTCAAGATTTCTGGCTTTTTTAGTATCTTTTGAGGTTCTATATAAATTTTAGAATTGTTTGTTCTAATTCTGTGAAAAATATTATTGGGATTTTGATAGTGATTACATTGAATCCATATATTGCATTGGGTAATATGGACATTTTAAATATTATTTTTCCAACCCATAAGCATAGAATATCTTTTGACTTTTTTGTGTCTTCTTTAATTTCTTCCATCAGTGTCTTATAGTTTTCATTGTACAAGTCTTTCACCTCCTTGGTTTAGTTTATTCCTAGATATTTTATTATTTTTGATACAATTGTAAATGAAATTGTTTTCTTAATTTCTCTGATAGTTCATTGTTAATGTATAAAAATGCAACACATTTTTATATATTGGTTTTGTATCCTGCAACTTTACTAAATTTGTCTATTAATTCTAACAGTTTTTTGGTGGGGTCTTTGAAAAGGTTTTCAATGTATAAAGTCATGTTGTCCACAAAAAGGGTCAGTTTCACTTCCTTTTTTCCAATATGAATTAATTTATTTCTTTTTCTTGCCTAATTTCTCCAGTTAGGACTTCCAATACTATGTTGAATAAAACTGTTGAGAGTGGGCATCCTTGTCTTGTTCCTTATCTAAAGAGGAAAAACTTTCAGCTTTTCAACATTACTTATAATATTAGCTGTGGGCTTGTCATATGGCTTTTATTATGTTGAAGTACGTTTCTTCTATAACTATTTTGTTGAGGTATTTTATCATAAATGGATGTTGAATTTTGTCAAATACTTTTCCTGTATCTATTCAAATGCTCACATGATTTTTCTTTCATTTTGTTAATGTGGTATAACATGCCAGTTGTTTTGCAGATGTTTAATCATCCTTGCACCACCGGAATATATCCCACTTGATCATGGTATATGCTCTTTTTAACTCACTGTCAAATTTTTGTTGAGTATTTTTGTATCTAAGTTCATTAGAGATATGAGCCTGTAATTTTCTTTTTCTGTGCTATTTTTGTCTGGTTTTGGTATCAGGATTAATGCTGGCCTTGTAGATGAATTTGGAAGCATTCCTTCCTCTTCAGTTTTTTAGAAGATTTTGAGAAGGATACCTATTAAAATTTCTTTGACTTTCTTTGTATGGTAGAATTCACAGGTGGAAGCTGTCTGGCCCTGGTCTTTTGTTTGTTAGAGGTTTGTGATTATCGACTCAATCTCCTCACTAGTAATGGGTCTACCCAGGTTTCCTTTTTTCATGATTCAATCTCAGAAGATTGTATATATTTCTATGAATTTATCCATTTCTTCTAAGTTGTCCAATTTGTGGAGTATAATTTTTCATAATAGTTTCTTATGGTCTGTATTTCTTTAGTATCAGTTGTAACTTCCCCTCTTACATTTCTCATTTTATTTATTTGAACCCTCTCTCTTTTCTTAATGAGTACAGCTAAAGGTCAGTTAAGATGGCGGAGGAATAGGGGTCCCGTTTTTCAGCTGGTCCCCTGAGCTGAACTGGATAGGTACCAGACCATCTAGAAAACCCACAGAAGCAGCCTGAGATGCAGGAAGATACATCTGGATCTCTACAAATGAACATCTCCAACACTGAGTTTTGAGGTACAAAGCGGGGAGCCGTGAATTCGCGCACAGATATCGGAAGAGAAATGGAAGGGGGAGGGAGCCTCCGTGTTCGGGCCCGGGAAGCAGTAGCCGCCTGCACGGGGGAGCGCCTGGACTCACAGATGAGCACCGGGAGAGAATAGACTGAGACGGTGAGCCTGGGAATGGGTGTGCGTCCAAACTGGAAACCGGCTCTCCGGTGTGCTCACTGGAACCAGACTGAGACCGGGAGCTCAGGAGCGCAAGCGCTACCAGACTGAAAACCTGCGCTCCAGAGTGCACGCAAACCTCACTGAACCAGGGAGCTCGGGAGCATGAGCAGGGGCGGCTGGCGGTGTTAGGAACACAAAGGACAGAGACCTGCCGGCCCTGGAAGTGAGGGCTGGGATGCCGGCTATGGGGCACACAACCTGGGATGCTGCAGGTTTTTAGCAGCACCAACACAAACAGAGTTAAAGAGGCCAGGAGAGCTCAGTGGACAACAGACTACGATCTCTCTGTTCTGAGACAGAGGCTAGGATATGGCCACTGCTGCTCTGACTTTCAGAACAGTCACAGAAAACCGCCAAGGAAAGCCAGCAGAGAAAAAAACCCCGGAAATACTGGCTCACATTGTGCCCATCTCCATCCCCCCCCCCCCAGGGGACAGGGCGACTCTACCCAAACAGGGTTGCCTGAGTATCAGCGCAGCAGGCCCCTCCCCCAGAAGGCAGGCTGAAAAATCAAGAAGCCCACATCCCTAAGGTCCCTATAAAACAAGTGCACACTGCCTGGGTCCTGGTCAATAATTTGGGCTCTGGACAGCCTTGCAACCTCTCCTCATCAGAATGATAAGAAGAAATCCCCCCCCAGCAAAGAAAAGACAATGAGTCTGTGGCCTCTGCCACAGAACTGGTGGATATGGATATAACCAAATTATCAGAAATGGAGTTTGGCTCAAAAAAATCCAATCTCAAGAATGTAGGTTATGGGAGATTACTAACTTAATGAAACGCTCCGTTGTCAGAATCATTGGCATCCCCAAGGGGGTGGAGAAAGAGAGAGGTTTAGAAGAGATATTTGAATAAATTGTAGCTGAAAACTTCCCCAATTTAGCAAAGGAAACAAGCATTCATGTCCAAGAGGCAGAGAGGAACTCTCCCAAGCTCAACCACGACAAACCTATGCCACGTCACGTCATAGTGCAATTCAACAAATATTAGATCCAAGGATACAGTATTGAAAGTGGCCAGGGCAAAGAAATTTCTCATGTACTAAGGCAAAAGTATCAGGATTACGTCAGACCTGTCTACACAAACCTTGTATGAGAGAAAGGGTTGGGGGAGAGCATTTTTAAAGCTCTTTCAGAGAAAAACATGCAGCCAAGGATCCTTTATCCAGCAAGGCTGTCATTCAGAATGGATGGAGAGATAAGGACCTTCCAGAATAGCCAGTCACTGACCAATTTCATAACCATGAAACCAGCCCCAGAAGAGATATTAAGGGGGGGGTTCTATAAAAGTAAAAAGGCCCCAAGAGTGATACAGAACAGAAAGTTACAATCTATAGAAACAAAGACTTTACAGGCAACATGACATCATTAAAATCATATTTCTCAATAATCATTTTCAATGTGAATGGCCTAAATGCTCCCATAAAACACCACAGGGTGGCAGATTGGTTAAAAACACATGACCCATCATCCATTTGCTGTCTACAAGGGACTCATTTTGAACCTAAAGATACATCCAGACTGAAAGTAAAGGGATGGAAAACCATCTTTCATGCCGAAGGACCTCAAAAGAAAGCTGGGGTAGCAATTCTCATATCAGACAGATTGGATTTTAAACTAAAGACTGTACTTAGAGATACAGAAGGGCACTATATTATTCTTAAAGGATGTATCCAACAAGTGGATATGACAAGTGTAAATATCTACTCCCCCAATAGGGGAGCAGCAAGATACACAAGTCAACTCTTAACCAGAATAAAGAGACATATAGATAAAAATACGTTAATAGTAGGGGACCTCAACACTCCACTATCAGCAATAGATAGATCACCTAAACAGAAAATCAACAAAGAAACAAGAGCTTTGAATGCCATACTAGACGAGACAGACCTCATAGATATATATAGAACACCACACCCCAGAACAAAAGAATACTCATTCTATCCGAAGGCACATGGAACGTACTCCAGAATAGATCTTATGCTGGGTCACAAAACAGGTCTCAACTGATACCAAAAGACTGAGATTATTCCCTGCATATTCTCAGACCACAATGCTTTGAAATTGGAACTCAATCACAAGGAAAAATTTGGAAGAAACTCAAACACTTGGAAACTAAGAACCATCCTGCTCAAGAATGATTTGATAAATGAGGAAATCAAAAATCAATTTAAACAATTTATGGAGACCAATGAGAATGAAAACACAGTGGTCCAAAACCTATGGGACACTGCAAAGGCAGTCCTAAGGGGAAAATACGTAGCCATCCAAGCCTCACTCAAAAGAATAGAAAAATCTAAAATGCAGTTTTTATATTCTCACCTCAAGAAGCTGGAACAGGAACAGATGAATAGGCCTAATCCATGCATGAGACAGCAGTTGATCAAGATCGAGCAGAGATCAATGAATTAGAAACCAGGAGCACAGTAGAGCAGATCAACAGAACCTGAAGCTGGTTTTTTGAAAGAATAAATAAAATCAATAAGCCACTGCCAAGACTTATTCAAAAGAATAGAGAAAGGACCCAAATTAACAAAATTATGAATGAAAGGGGAGAAGTCACAACCAACACCAATGAAATTGGAAGGATCATTAGAAACTTTTATCAACAGCTTTATGCCAATAAATTAAGCAACCTGGAAGAGATGGATGCATTCCTGGAAACCTATAAACTACCAAGACTGAAACAGGAAGAAATTGATTTTTTAAACAGACCAATTAATTATGAAGAGATTGAAGCAGGGATTAAAAGCCTTCCAAAAAACAAAACTCCAGGGCCTGATGGATTCCCCGGAGAATTCTACCAAACATTCAAAGAAGAAATAATACCTGTTCTCCTGAAGCTGTTTCAAAATATAGAAACAGAAGAAAAACTACCAAATTCATTCTATGAGGCCAGTATTGCCTTGATCCCCAAACCAGGCAAAGACTCCATCAAAAAGGAGAATACAAAATACCGATGACATTTTTCAAAGAACTGGAACAAACAGCCCTTAAATTTGTGTGGAACCAGAAAAGGCCCAGAATCGCCAAGGAATTGTTGAAAAGGAAAAACAAAGCTGGGGGCATCATGTTGCCAGNAATCTCCAAGGAATTGTTGAAAAGGAAAAACAAAGCTGGGGGCATCATGTTGCCAGATTTCAAGCTATACTACAAAGCTCTGATCACAAAGACAGCATGGTACTGGCACAAAAACAGACACATAGACCAATGGAACAGCATAGAGAACCCAGAAATGGACCCTCGGCTCTTTGGGCAACTAATCTTTGACAAAACGAAAAAAATCCAGTGGAAAAAAGACAGTCTCTTCAATAAATGGTGCTGGGAAAATTGGACAGCTACATGCAAAAGAATGAAACTTGACCACTCTCTCACACCATACACAAAGATAAACTCCAAATGGATAAAAGACCTTGATGTGAGACAGGAATCCATCAACAATCCTACAGGAGAACATAGGCAGCAACCTTGATGACATCGGCCACAGCAACTTTTTTTCATGATGTATCTCCANCCAAAGGCAAGAGAAATAAAAGAAAAAATGAACTTGTGGGACTTCATCAAAATAAAAAGCTTCTGCACAGCCAAGGAAACAGTCAAAATACTAAGAGGCCGCCCACGGAATGGGAGATAAAAGACTGGTATCCAAGATCTACAAAGAACTGCTCAAACTCAATACACAAGAAACAAATAAATCATAAAATGGGCAGAAGATCTGAACAGACACTTTTCCAATGAAGACATACAAATGGCTAACAGACACAGGAAAAAATGTTCAAAATCATTAACCATCAGGGAAATTCAAATCAAAACCACACTGAAAAATGTTCAAAATCATTAACCATCAGGGAAATTCAAATCAAAACCACACTGAGATACCACCTTACGCCAGTTAGAATAGCAAAAATTGACAAGGCAGGCAACAATTGTTGGAGAGGATGTGGAGAAAGGGGATCCCTCTTACATTGTTGGTGGGAATGCAAATTAATACAGCCACTCTGGAAAACAGTGTGGAGGTCCCTTAAGAAGTTAAAAATTGAGCTACCCTATGATCTAGCATTTGCACTACTGGGTATTTACCCCGAAGATACAGACGTAGTGAAGAGAAGGGCCTTATGCACCCCAATGTTCATAGCAGCATTGTCCACAATAGCTAAATTGTGGAAGGAGCCGAGGTGCCCTTCAACAGATGACTGGATTAAGAAGATGTGGTCCATATATACAATGGAATATTACTCAGCCATCAAAAAGAATGATTTCTCAACATTTGCTGCAACACAGACGGGACTGGAGGAGATAATGCTAAGCGAAATAAGTCAAGCAGAGAAAGACAATTATCATATGGTTTCACTCATTTATGGAACATAAGAAGTATGAAAATTGGTAGGAGAAGAAAGGGAAGAAGAAAGGGGGGTAAACAGAAGGGGGAATGAACCATGAGAGACTATGGACTCTGGGAAACATACTGAGGGCTTCAGAGGGGAATGGGGTGTGGGAATGGATAGGCTGGTGATGGGTAGTAAGGAGGCTATGTATTGCACAGTGCACTGGGTGTTATACACAAGTAATGAATCATGGAACTTTACATCAAAACTAGGGATGTACTGTATGGTGACATAATATAATAGAAAAAATAACATTAATTTAAAAAATGAGTATAGCTAAAGGTATATGAATTTTGTTTATCTTTTCAAATAACAGGCTCTTGGCTTCACTCATCTCAGTGGTCTTTTTAATCTCTATTTCATTTATTTATTCTCTGATCTTTATTATTTCCTTTCTTCTACTAAGGGCTTCACTTGTTCCTTTTTTTCTATTTCCTTTAGGTATAAAGTTAGATTGTGTATTTGAGATTTTTCTTCATTTTTGAGGTAGGCCTGTATTGCTATGAACTTCCCTCTTGGAACTGCTTTTCCGGCATCCTTTACATTTTTTTTTAAGATTTTATTTATTTGACACAGAGAGAGACAGCCAGCAAGAGAGGGAACACAGGCAAGAGGAGGGGGAGAGGAAGAAGCAGGCTCCCAGCAGAGGAGCCTGATGTGGGGCTCAATCCCAGGACTCTGGGATCACACCCTGAGCCGAAGGCAGATGCTTAACGACTAAGCCACCCAGGCGCCCAAGCATGTTGTATTTCCATACAACATTTTGCATTTTTATTTCTCTTTTGATTTCTTCATTGACCCATTGTTTTTTAAGTAGTATGTTGTTTAATCTCCACATATTTGTGATTTTTCCATTTTTATTTTTTGTGATTGACTTCCAGTTTTATACTGTTGTGTTCTAAAAGATGTTTCACAGGATTTCAGTCTTCTTAAATTTACCAAGATTTGCTTTGTATCCTAAATTACGATCTATCCTGCAGAATGTTCCATGTGCACTTGAGAAAAATGTGTATTCTGCTCCTTTTGAATGGAATGTTCTGTATCTATTAAGTCCATCTGGACTAATGTGTAATTTAAGGGTGATGTTTCATTATTGATTTTCTGCCTGGATGACCTATTTGTTGATGTAAGAGAGATATTAAAATCTGCTACTATTACTGTATTGCTGTCACTTTCTCCATTTAGGTCTGTTATATTTGCTTTATATAGTTAGGTGCTCTTATGTTGAGTACACAAACATTTATAAATGTTTCTTTTCTTGCTGGATTGACCACTTTATCATTATGTAATGTGTATCTTTGTCTCTTATTACAGTCCTTGTTTTAAGGTCAGTTTTTCTGTAAGTATAGCTACCTTAACATTTTTAATTTTGTTTCCATTCCATATTTCACTTTCTTTCTGTGTGTCCTTATATCTGAAATCTGAAGTGAGTCTTGTTTTATCCTTTCAGTCATTCTCTGTCTTTTGATTAGAGAATTGAGTCCATTTATGTTTCAAGTAATTGTAGATAGGTATGTACTTATTGCCATTTTGTTAATTGTTTTCCGGCTGTTTTGTAGTTCATCCTTGTTTTTTTTTCTTCTTTTCTTGCTGTGTTTTTTGTGGTTTGATACCTTTCTTTAGTGTTATGTTTGGATTCCGTTTTCATTGTCTTTGGTGTATCTACTATAGGTTTTTGCTTTGTGTTTACCGTTAGGTTTACATATGTCAGGCCATATATGTGCCAGTCTCTTCCAGGTTGATAGCAAATTAAGTTTGAACACATTCTAAAACTACATTTTTACTCCTCTCTTCCCACATTTTGTTTTTGATGTCACATTTAACCTTTTTATTTTGCATGTCCCTTAACTAATTCTTGTAGTTAGACTCCTTTTTGCTACTTTTGTCTCTAACCTTCATGTTAACTTTATAAGTGATTAGGCCACTAAATTTACTGTATATTTATACTTTACCAGTGAGATCTTTACCTTGATATTTTTTTTTTTTTGTTACTAATTAGTACCTTTACTTTTCAGCTTAAGAAGTTTCTTTAGCATTTCTTGTATAGCTGTTTTAGTGGTGGTGAACTCCTTTAGTTTTTGCTTATCTGGAAAAGTCTTCATCTTTCCTTCAATTCTGAAGAATTTTGCTGGGTATCATTGGTTGGAAGTTGTAGGGGTTTTTTGTTTATTTGTTTTGGGCTAGTTTTCTTTCTTTTCTTTTCTTTTTTTATTTTCTTTTTTCTTTCTTTTTCTTTCTTTCTTTTTTTTTTTTTTTTTGCTTTTAGCACTCTAAATATACAGTGCCACTCTCATCAGGCTCACAGTTTCTGCTGAAAAAATCTGCTCATGTTTTTATGGGGTTCCCTTGTATGTAACAAGTTGTTTTTCTCTTGCTTCTTTTAAGATTCTCTCTTTATCGTTAACTTCTGAAATTTTAATTATACTGCATCTTGGTATGATTCTCTTTGAGTTCATCTCTTTTGACACTCTGGGCCTCCTGTATTTTGAGGTCTGTTTGCTTTCACAGGTTAGGGAAGTTTTGGGCAATTATTTCTTCAAATAACTTTTTCTGTAGCTTTTTCTGTCTCTTCTCTTTCTGGGATCCCTATTATGCAAATGCTGTTCTCCTTGATGATGTCCCATAATTCACTTAAGCTCTCTTTACTTTTCTTATTTAATTTTTTTTTCTTTTTCTTGCTCCATTTGGGTGAATTCCACTGTCCTGTCTTCCAGGTCACTGATTCTTTCTTCTACTTCATTTAGTCTGCTTTTGAACCACTTTAGTGTATTTTTCAGTTCAATTATCATATTAGGTACATTCTATTTAATATCTCTTTGTTGAAATTCTTACTGTGTTCACCCATTGATCTCCTGAAATTAGTGAGCATCTTTATGGCCATTACTTTAAACTTTTTATCAGGGAAATTACTTATTTCCATTTTCATTAAGATTTTTTCTGGGGCTTTATCTTTTTCTTTTGTTCGGAACATATTCCTCCGTTTCCTCATTTTGCTTGACTCTGTGTTTGTTTTTATATATTAAGTGAAAGAGCTCTTTCCTAGTCTTGAAGGAGTGGTCACAGGACGAAGGAATGTGTGTCAGACTATTGTGTATGCAGTGCCCTGAGATGGTAGCCTGCCAAGAACTGTTTTCCAATTGTTTCAGCCCTATGGGGCCCAGAAATGTAACCCCCCCCCACTCATCAGAGCCAGGCATTCAAGGGGGCATTCCCTCTGTGGAGTGTGCATACCTACTGAGTTTATTGGGACAGGACCATGGGGGAACACAAGGCTGGAGTGCACCTGCCCCTGGGTTTAGCATATCAAGGCCACAGGGGAGCTCTGCACCAAAGTGGGCCCACCAGGTGTATCAGGGTAGGGCCACAGGAAAGCAACAGGGCAGGCAAGCATTGGTAGCAAGATAAGAGCAGAGTACAGAAATGGTGCCCGCCAGTGCCTCTGTCCCCAAAGAGTTCCAACAGACCCCTCCCCCTATAGCAGATGCTTTAAGATTAGCCAGTGAATCTTCTTCACATATTGTGTAGAAACTTTTCAACCTGCTTCTTCTGCATTGAGCCCTACAGTGGATAAGTCTGTGTATGAGTTCTTCAGAAGCTGAGTTTCTTTTTTGTATAGCCCTTTGTGTCTCCTGGACATAAGCTCCATTGGTTTTCAAAGCTAGATGTTTTGGGGGTTTATCTCTCCAGCATAGGTCCCAAGGGTTTGGGTGCCTGGTGTAGGGCTCAGATTTCTTACTCCTCAGAGATATGTTCTGCATTTTTAAGAGTCCTCCTGCTTGTAGGTTGTTGTGCCAGGGGTGTTTTTTTGTTTTGTTTTGTTTTGTTTTGTTTTGTTTTTGGTGGGATGGCATCTCTACCTTTTCTACTTGTCTCGGTGTGGCCTTTTTATCCTTTTTTGTAGAGGATCTGTTCCACTAGTTTTCAGGAATTTTTCAGAGAATTGTTTTATATGTAGCTGTTGATTTGATGTGTCCATGGGAGAAGGTGAGTTCAGGGTCTTCTTATGCTGCCATCCTGAACCACCACTCCTATTTTCAACATAACACATTTTTTCTTAACCAAAAATAATACTTGGTTTTACATATAATTTTGATGTTACTGAATAAATAAAGCAGAAGGAAATTTTATAATTATTTCCTTTCAAATTGTTCTTTAGAGCTCTTTTGCAGCCATATAACTATATACATGTTGTGCAGCCAAATGAACTTCACATGAGGAAAAGGCCCACATTACCTTTTATGAATTTAAATGCTATCCTCAAACAACTATTTAAAAGTTCTTATTCAAGGAATATAACAATAACCAGAAGTCTAAAGGCATATTTTATGATGATTAAGTTATCACAATGAAATGAAATTACCCAGTATTTTGCCGGATGATTCAACTAGAAGCAGGGTAGAGTTACTCACTACATATTTTCGTCTTTCCAGTTTTATTTTTACTAGTAAGAATTTTAGAAATGCATTAAAACCATTTAAAAATCAATTTCTGGGGAAAATTTTTCAGAGATCTGTTTATCCAAATATGAGACAAAGAAAGAACTAGAAGAAAACATGTACTGGAAGAACAGAGAGTAATGAGTAAACATTTGCTAGAACGAATATGTTACATTTTAGTAGATTAAGGAGTTAAGGTGAATGTCCATGCTTAAAGAAATCATTTCTTATAAAAACAGTTTAAATTGGTCAAGGTAAAATTTTAAAAACCAAAACAATCTCTAAGAACAAACATTTCTCTATGTTCCGAATTACATAACAATAGCTGGCACTTATTGAATGCTTACATGTGTCAACAAGCACCATTCACTCATTATCTCTTTACCTTTTGTGGTGCTCTCAGTAGCACGAAGTAGTCACCTTTATAATCTGTATTTCATAGTGGAGGAAACTGAGATTTAAGAGACACAGTTCACTCAGATTAAGGCAGTGAAGTAAGAGAGTATATTTCTTATTCCAGAGCCCACAGCCTTCAGTTCTGTTCTAGGCTGCTACTTCAAAAACAATTGATAAAATTATGTTCTAATTCAATTGAAAATTACATCTTAAAAATATCTACAGGTTAGGATACAGGAATAAAAATCTGCTGAGAAAATTAAAGAAAATTAAAGAGTCCAAGATCAGAGTAATGAGAGGGAAACGAGACTGTTCTGTGAAGCTAGACATAACCCCAGAATAAAGGCAGAAAAGGAATGACTTTTAAAATAACCTAAGTGAAGGTTTATGGGATTTGAAAGCAGAGCTGTGATAATAGAGATGGGGATGAGGGCAAATATTCAAGAAGCACTTAGGAGGTAAAATTGGTGGAACTTTTTACTTGAACAAATTTGGATATTGGGTGAGGCAGGGTTTGACAATAACTCCCAGTTGCTTTGAGTTATTGAACTGATGGTTTATCAATGATTGCATTTGAGTGTTTTGCTTTAATCTAACTATCCACATCCATATACACACACTGAGATAGAATTTTCATGTAAATTCCATAGGGAAGTTAATGCAAGAAGATCTAATGCTTTCTCAGATAAAGTTCCTCATCTTCTTACTTTTGAATTTGTGTTATGGACTAAATGTTTATGTCCAAAAAATTCCTGTTGAAATCCTGCTTCCTAGTATGATGGTATGAGGAGGTGAGGTCTTTGGGAAGTAATGAGGATTAGATGAGATAATGAGGAGGGAGCCCTAGTGCCCTTATAAGGGTCAAAGAGAGCTTGCTTCCTCTCTGTTCTTCACCAGGTGAAGAAGCATAAAGTAATCAGTCTTACAACCTGGGGACAGTGTTCTCACTAGCACCTGACCATGCTGATTGGCCCTGTGCTTCCCAGCCCCAGAACCGTGAAAAGTAAATGTTTATTGTTTAAACCACCCAGTCTGTTTTACTTTGTTATAGCAGTCTGAAATGACTCAGACTCTTATATTTTTTACATTGCAGACACACCCAGTGTTGGATGTGAAAAGTACTCCTTCTAAACACTGTATGATCATTGAGCACATTTCCAGCTCAGGGGCTGTATTGAAAGACTAGTCTGCATTGCTTCTTGCACTATGTACAATTTTTTGAGAGCTATGCCTTATGATGGAGTATTTACATTCAAATTAGAGCAGAGATAGGTAAGGTTTGTGCAAAAAGTGGACATTGAGAAAGTACATACTGTGCTACCTATGCCACATTTTCTTTAGATCTTCATAATTTGTATTACAGTACTCCAGAGAAACAGAATCAATCAATGAAAAGAGATTTATTTCAGGGACACTTGTGATTTTAGGACCTGGAAGTTCAGAATTCCAAGAGTTGATGCTGCAGTCTGAAGTCTAAAGGTTGTCTAGAGAAAGAATTTCTTTCTTCTCAGTGTTTCAATATTTTCTCTTAAAGCTTTCTGCTGACTGGATGAGGCCCACCCATATTATGGGATATGATCTACTTTACCCATTGTCTGCCAATTTAAGTGTTAACTACATCTAAAAAGAATCTTTACAACATTTAGACTAGTATTTGAGCAAACAAGAGGGCAACATTGTCAAGCCAAGCTGACAAAATAACACATCATCCTTCTGGGCCAGTTATTGGCTTACTAACATTGGTTTGCCTTTCATTCTTTTTTTTTTTAAGATTATTTATGTATTTATTTATTTGAGAGAAAGGGTGGGGATGGGGAGAGGAGCACAGGGAGAGAGATAAGCAGACTCTGCACTGAGCCAGAGCCCAATGTGGGGTTCTAACTGAAGACCCTGAGATGATGACCTGAGCCAAAATCAAGAGTCAGTCAACCAACTGAGCCACCCAGGTGCCCCAGCCTTTCATTCTAAAGACAAATGATTAGAGTCATTTTATACTTTCTATGGGTTTTTAACACAACAGTAAAAAGGTGGTAACTTAGTATACTGCATTCTTTCTGATCAGAGGCATTAAGTGAAACCCATTAGAACAAATTCATACTGAGTATTTTCTATTTACATAAATGTTATGCTGTATTTAAGCAAGATTCAAGAGAATTCTGTTCCTAAGCCAGCTATTTACATGAGTATCATTGATTATGTAAAACACTTTGGTCAAGATAGTATAATTTTAGGAATGTATACAACAGTAGTTTTGCTTGATAGAGAAGCTAAAGATACCAAATTTTAACAGGAAATAGAGTTCTTTTTCTTATGTATTAATTCATGGCAAAAAATTTTAATTTGCTTTTATCCTGTTTGAGGAACCAAATCGATTTTCTTAACAGATAGAGATCAAGAAAGCTTAATGTAAAAAATAATTAATACTAAAATTATATAGTCAGATTGTTCTTCATAGAATTTTTTTAAAAGATTGTATTTATTTATGTGACAGAGAGATAGCCAGCGAGAGAGGGAACACAAGCAGGGGGAGTGGGAGAGGAAGAAGCAGGCTCCCATCTGAGGAGCCTGATGTGGGGCTCAATCCCAGAACGCTGGGATCACGCCCTGAGCCGAAGGCAGACGTTTAACAACTGCGCTACCCAGGCGCCCCTGTTCTTCATAGAATTTTATCAAGCCTTTGATAATATTAATATCTCATGATTTTGCATGTATGTAAAAGAAGGAGAGTATAATTTCATCAAAAAATCTTTAGGAAAGAATTTGAAAAATTAATATACAAATTTTTCTGAGAAATTTTTATGAGAATTTATAAACATTTATACAAGCTGAAAAAAGTTACAGTAAACAACCATAAACACTTTAGCATGTATCATTAACTAAAATTTTCAATATTTATTTACATTTCCTTTTTATGTAAAATTTACACAGTTAAATGCACAAATTTTAATTACACCATTCCATATATCTTACAAATGCATATGACTCTCTAATACAAATAGCTATTAAACACTGTTATTCATCCAAAAAGTTCCCTCCTACTCCTTCCCACTCAGTCTTCACTCCCACTCTTTAGTAGTTCATCACTGTTCTGACTTTCTTTACCATGGACTAATTTTGCCTATTAGAGAACTATGTATAATTAGAATCATAGTTTGTACTCTTTTGTGTAAGGCTTCTATCACTCAGCATATCTTGACAAATCTCTTGACTATAAATATATTTATGTTTATATATGTGCTTTCTGTTAGTTTTTGGCATTTTGGCAAGTATATTTTCATGATTCATAACACACACATTAGAAAAACACTGCATATAATTTAATACTCTTGGGCACAGTTAAATACATATATTTACTTTTTAAAATTATTCAATGTCTATATGTTTGGGAGTTTACAGTTTACTTGGAGAAACATGAGAAAGTCAGAAATATCAATTCAATTTGTTGAAGTTAGGCACAAACTACTATCAGAGCCACAAAGCTACATACAAAAGAATAAAACTAGACCACCTTCTTGTACCATACACAAAATAAACTCAAAATGAATTAAAGACCTAAATTTAAGATCTGAAACCATAAACTCCTAGAAGAAAACTTAGGAAGTTGTTTCTTTGACATTGGTCATAGAAACATATTTCTAGATATGTTCCTCAGAGAAGGGAAACAAAAGCAAAAGTAAACTATTGGGACTATACCAGAATGAAAAGGTTTTGTACATCAAAGCAAACAAAGCAAACGACCAAATGAGAGGAGATATTTGCAATTGATATATCCAATAAGAGGTTGATATCCAAAATATATAAAAAAACTATACAACTCAGTGACAAAAAAACCAAATAGTCTGATTTAAAAATGGGCAGAGGACCTGAATAGACATATTTTCAAAGAAGACATACCATTGGCTAACAGGCTCATGAAAAGGTGCTCTATACCACTAATCATCAAGGAAATGCAAATAAAAACTTCAATGAGATACTACCTCACACCTGTCAAAATGGCTAAAATCAGAACGGTAAGAAATAACAAGTGTTGGCAAGGATATGGAGGAAAAGGAACTTTCGGGCTGTGTTGGTGGGAATGCAAATTGGTGCAGCCACTGTGGAAAGCAGTGTGGAAATTCCTCAAAAAACTAAAAATATAATTGCTGTATGATTCAGTAAGTAATTATACTACTGGATATTTACCAAAAGAAACTGGAAACACTAATTTGGAAAGGTACATGCGCCCCTCTGTTTATTGCAGCATTATTTACAATAGCCAAGATACAGAAGCAACCCAAATGTCCATCCGTAAATGAGTGGACAAAGAAGATGTGGGGTGTGTATATGTATACTGGAATATGTCTCAGGCATAAAAAATAATGAGATCTTGTCATTTGCAACAATATAGGTGGACTTAAAAGGTGTAATCCTCAGTGAAATATATCAGACAAGGAAAGACAAATACCATATGATTTCACTCATATGTAGAATTTAAGAAACAAATAAACGAACAAAGTGAAAAAAAGAAACCAAAAAATAGACTCTTAAATGCAGAGAGCAAATCAGTAGCTGTCATGAGAGGAGGTGGGTGGGGGGATGGGTGAAATAGAGGATTAAGAAGAAGTACACTTACAATGATGAGCACTGAATAATCTATAGAACTGAATCATTATATTGTACACTTGAAATTATTGTAACACTTTATGTTAATTATACTTTAAAAATAGGATTTAGGACAGAGAGAAATCCTTGTATTAACCAAGGATAATACAGAATTTACAGTGTCACCTATCTTATATGATTTATATTATATTAATAATGTATGTGTAGGCTATATGGGAAGATTTTTGGTTGTTGTTTTACTGGTATGGGTGTATCCTTGGTTCTCTTAAAATGAAAACTGCCTTATATTGAAGTCAGGATTCAGACGATAGTGAGTATAGTGAGTTGGGTAAACATATTCAGAAGCCTGGTTTATAAAAAACATAAAATGACTAAATAATTAAAAAAAAAACCCTATCAGTCAAAAATACATTTAAATTAACCTAAATTAAAAGGTCATAGTTGGCTACCTTGCTGTAAAATATGAATAATGAATTATTTTATTTCTTAATGAAATATGTACTTTAAATAACCAATTGTAGCGTAATAAAACATATGTACATAGACACATGAAATAAGCACATTGCTTCTTCATTATTTTTAATATTTAATATTTTAATCTTTTATTTTTAATACTTCCTCAGTAAACTATTAAACCCACAACTCACCAGAAAATCAATTTTATGAATATTATTTTTAGATAAATAAAAAATGATTTAAAAGAAAGCAGTTATAAAACCTACGTTATTTGCACCCTTCTTATAAAACAAATGACCAGTTTTCCTTTCACACAATAAGTCCCTTACTCAAGTACATTTTAATCAGAGCCAAAAAATATTTTCAGAAAAGATTATATTTAAAATGATGACTAAGAAATTACTCAACTTATCCAGTAGTCAATCTGTTAGTAAGTGATAGCAGTTGCTGTGATAAGAGCATATCGCAGCCTCATGAGGTTGGGTGAGATCAGGACAATATTTATTCACACTCATCAAAATCAGAGTTATAGTTCTATTTTGAAGATATAGCCATTTTATGTTTTTAAAAATAACATACTCTAAACAATTATTTTTAAGTTTTTGTATCAAATGGTAAAGACAAAAATGGCTTAATGTGTGATTTACAGGAATCAAAACATGTACAGGACTGCAAATCACAGAACTGACAGCACTGTCAAGCTGGAAGCATATTGTGACAGATTGCATATATCTCTCACTTGTACTAAGCATTACTAATAATTTCAGGTATAGAGAACAAGTACATGACAAAACAAACATTAAATAGCTAACTGAAAGAAAATACAAATGTTGCTTAAAATGTAAATAACACTCACACATATCAAAACATCACCTATATGAGAAAAACACCCAAGATATGGGCTCAAAAATGAAAGAATCATAATGAATTTGAAAACTCTCTTTGTCACTATACCCAAGTTTGATCAGTGCATTTACAATGGCCATATCTACAACCTGTAAAATACCATCCATTCTTTTTATTATTTTATTTACAAATAAATATTTAGCATCTACTCTATGTGAAGAATCACATTAGGCACTTGAAAGAAATGTATTGGTGAACATATAGAGCTTTGCGTTTATCAGTGGGTAACTGAATAGATAAAATAAAACTAATATATGAGTAACATACATAACACATTAAAAGGTGACCAGAAATGCCAGGGGGACTACAGGCAATTTTGAAAGGATGATCAGGCTCATCCTCATTGACATAATGACAGGGAGGAGCAAGATGGTACCTAGAAGATATCCTACACAAAGGGAGAACTGCTACAAAGATTCTAAGACAAGGAGGACAATGTAGCTGATATAATAGAGATGGAATGGGAGCCATCACGTATTGTGTTTGTAAGTCATATTAAGAACTTCGGTTTTGACTCTGAGGGAAACTGGGAGACATTTTGCACAAAGGAGAGACTATTAGTTGGAGAAGATTAAATGGTGGTTGTATAAGGCAAAGAAAGGAATCAGAGGTGATTCCAGTGTTTATTTGTTTTTTCTTTTAATCTGAGCATTGAAGGATGAATTTCTAGGGTGACCCTATATCCTAGTCACATATCTCAATTTATGCCTCTAAGTCAGTACACTGCATATTTTACTTTGAAAATCCATAGTTGGAAAGAAATTATGTGGTTTTCCTCTGGTCACTGAAAGAGAGATACTGTCAGGGAGGAGCGGTGTTTAGTTGAAGGGTTTAGTTTGATTTGTTTATAGAAAATGTAGGTGGAAGTTCTAGTAGGCAGTTAGATATGAGTCTTACATCTCGTGTCATCTCACTGGGGGCTCATTAGTAAATGGTTGACATTTAAAGCTATGAGACTATATTAGATTATCAAAGAAGGTGAAATACAGATATAAAAGGAAGAAGGCCAAGGACTGAATCAGGGACATGAACATTAAAAGGTGAATGAACCAGCTAAGGAATGATCAACAAAAAGAGAATAAGTAAGCTGTCGTGAGTTGGGAGGAACACCAGGAAATATTGCTGTCTTGGAAGCAATATAAGTAAATTATAATAAAAAGCCACCTTAAAACTTAGCTAGTTAAAACAGCAAACATTTATTATATTTCACAGTTTGTGCTTCAGGAATTTGGGCTGAGCTCACGTGGGTGATGTTTGCTCTTCTTAATACTAAGTCCTCAGTGGAATTGGCTGGTGGAGGACTAATTTGAAGGCGTCAGTACATTTTCCCTCACACGTGTAGCTTCTTAGTAGGGTTGTGTGGAGGACTGAGTTCAACTGGGGATGGTCTATAGGAGCAACTACAAATGGCATTCCCACCTTGCCAGTCTCAGTAGAATCAGACTTATGGCATGGTGACTTAGGGCTATTCTTTTAGACAACAGGTTGAAGCTATCTGTCCCTTAAGGTCTGTGTCCTGAAAGTGTTACGGGGTGCCCTCCATCAGAGAGGAGAGGGGGCACAGACCTCAACTCTCACTAAGAAAAGTATAAAAGAATCCATGGCCATTTTTAATCTACTGTAGGAAGATTAAATATCAATTATAGCTGACAGCCCAACAAGAGGATTAAGAATGACAATTGGATTTAATAACATGAAGATCATTGATTTCCTTTATAAGAGAAGTTTCCATGTCATGATGATGATGAAAGATTGATTAGAGCAGGTTTAAAACAGAATAGGAGAGCAAGACACGTTAGATAGGTTCCGCTTTGACCCTGGGTGAAAAAATTGAGCAATTCTCAAAATAATATTGCAGCTTAAATCACTCTGAATACTTTTCTAAGAAAGAAAATTAGGCTTTTTGGAGCAGTAAATACTGATCTTGAAATCCAAATAAAAGGTTCTTCAAACATTTAGTGTTTTTTAGTCCCTCTTAGCTACATCATTGAAGTGGACATGTGGAACCATATCCTACAATAATGAAATATCAAAAAATAAGCATAGACTTTGTGTATTTTTTCACATCCTCAGTAGCATCTGGCTCAAACCAGATTTTAAGAAGTAAAATTAAAAACAAAACAAAACACAAACACCTTTTTCTAGTCCAGCTAAAATATAAGTATTTGATATCTTGTTTTATAATTTTTATTAATTTTGTAGTTTAAAGATACAGCTTTCGCTACTAAATATACAGTTTTGTAATAAATTCAGTGTCTCAAGAAACACAGGAAAACCTGGGAACTGGACAGAGAATAGCAGTAATAAAAAGCCATTTTGTAAAAGGCAAAAGATTGGTATGATCTGAAGAGAAACAAGGGTTGAATAAGCCATTTGGAAGTAAAAATTCATGACTTCAAAGCCATGTTTTCTATCTAAAATTATCTTTTAATATTTCAACTTGTTTAAACATTGTTGCTTGATCAAGAGCTTCAATAAAAAAACAGAATTACAACATTCTCTTCGCCTACATTTTCAGCTTTTGTATAATAAATGTTTAATACTAAGTATGAATATTTAATCAATTAAATTCTCAATGATAATATTGCAAGGCTAGTAGATCTGAACTGAAAAAACAGCGTTTTAATTTGCAGGTTATTTGCTATAAATATTTAAAGGTATAAAGTAATTTTGGTATGCCATATAATCTAAATGGCACATAATAATTAAAGAAAGTGTTTCTAAAAGCCAAAGAAATATGTTCCATAATTCAGGCCTTGTAATTTAGATGATGGAGAATAGAAAGATCATCTTTAATTGCTGGCACCCATTTTCTCTGATGAGTATTTGCTGTAGCTCTTTGTTTTTGTTACTGTTACTTAAATAATTTATGTCTTCAAACCATCACAACATGTATTGGTTAAATTATGTTATCAACTTGTTTCAAAGGCATTTGGGCAATTCATTCATTGGTAAGTAGTGAAGTATTATAGAGGAGTCTACAAAAAAGTCATACAGTTGATTAAAAGAATCCTATAAATACTGTTTAAAATGAAATATTTTCAGATGAAGAAACAGATGTATCTTAAAAAAATTTTAAGAGCTATACTAAGTTGCTAAACAAGCACAAAAAACTTGCAAAAATTGCCATTTTCATTCACATATGTAAGATATTTAGACTAAAATAGCATGCAGGAGTCATATTTGAAGGATGTATGAATTAACATTAATATTTACTGGCAGCGCTGATATTGGCAAAAATTGTGAACTAAACCAAGATTATTCATGCCTTTTTAAATAGTTCTCATCATCTTCACTCCCTATTCATCAACCCTTTTTTCTATTTCCAATCCTTACCACTACCCTAAAGTCCTTCTTCCTACTCCTCTGCATTCTGTCCAGCTCCTCTGTTCTGAATATTCCTGTGGGTCTCTTGCACCTCTCCCTGTGTAAAATGTCCAGTAGTCTAATTTTTAGCATGTCCCACTAAGTTGATAATAAGATTGAAAAGGGATTGATACATCAAAGTGTTAGTAGCTTGGTGGTTATTACTTAATAACTGACATCAGTATTAACCACCATATACTGTAGCATGTAGATAGATGATCTTGCTATACAACGTGAGATGCAAATGTTGACTTCTTTCATTTTGCATATACCTTATTATTAGTGTCTAGGGAACAGAGTTATGTCCATGGAATAGGTACTAGTTTCAGAGAAGGGAAACTATGTAGTCTAAGCAAATTTTTTTTAGTCAAGGTTGCCAGAGAATCAGAACCAAAAGTATATATTAGAGAGAGAGAGAGGGAGAGAGAGGGAAGGGGGGGGAGGAGAAGAGGAGACAGAGAGAGAGAGGGAGATTTATTATAGGAATTGGCTTATGAAGTTGTGGAGGCCAAGAAGTCCAACAATCTGTTGTCTGCAAGCTGGAGAACCAGAAAAGCCAGTGCTGTAATTCAGTCCAAATCCAAAAGCTAGAGGCTCTGATGTCAGAGGACAGGAGACAGTGGACATCCAGTTTAAGAAGAGAAAGTAAATTCGTGCTTCCTCCATTTTTTGGTTCTATTTGGGCCCTCAACAGATCGGATGATGCTTTCCCACATTGGTGAGGGCAATTCTCCTTTACTAGGTCTACTGATTCAAATCAAATTTCTCCCAGAACCACCCTCATAGATACACCCAGAAATAATGTCTTACCAGCTACCTGGGCATCCCTTAGCCCAGGCAAGTTGACACATAAAATGACCCACCACACATATAGGTTTCTGAAACTAACATCATTTGCAGTATACCTTCATGAGTTTTGCCATATTAGCATGCCTCATGTACTATTATTTAGTTAATTTTTTATTTTTAAATCAACTCACTGATTCTAATAAATTTATTTAGAAAAGAAATTGTATCTTACAATGGTAAATGAAAACCAGGATCACTTGCCATAAGTAGTAAAGATTAATATCCACTAAAATAAGGTAACGAGTATTAAAATTGAAAATATCCATCCATGCACTGCCTAAAATAGCACAACATGTAAAAAATGGAATATGAAGTCATTTACTTTCCATCATTTAAAATATAAGCAATCTTATGACAGTCCAATAAGCGAATAAAAAGATCCACTGATAGGAATGTTTTCTTTGTCTGATCTCTCTGTAAATCTCAAGATGATGATAGTAAACTAAAAATTGACAAGAAAAAGAATTGAAAAGGGGATCATAAAAGAGAAAAGATATCAGTAAAAGTTTGTGACGTGGAAAACAAATCAGGAAGTGAAAATCCTTATAACCTACCAGAAAAGAAACTCAAATATGCACAGATAAGCCTGCAAGGAACCAACAGATTTACATTAATGTGTACTTCAGAAATCAAAGATGTTGAGACCAGTGTATACAACCATAAATGAATTATTCTTAAAAAAAATTATTCCTCCTGTCTAAAGCTAATCCTTCCATGTGTACCTTAGTCCACATCACCTCTCATCTGCTCAAGAGCAGCAACCCAGATCTTCTCTCCTAAATCATCAGTGCTTTCTAATCTACTGGATTCTTCCAGTCAGTATTCAAATATACTATGACTGTTGCCATCTAAAAACAAAACAAAATAAAAAATCTTATTATTCCACTTTTTTGACCATTTACCAATTTCTTTGGTCTTAGAGAGTGTTGTCCAGTTACTTCTTCCCATTCTCTGTTAAATGCACTCCAGTGAGGACTTTGTTTTCACTGGTACACAGAAACTAGTCAGAATCACCAAAACCTCTATTTTACAAAGTCCAGTAGCCAATTCTTACTACTCCTCATACTTGACCTATGAAAAGTGTGTGATAAAGTGTCTCAGTGTCTCCTGTTTAAACACTTTCTTCATTTGGCTTGCAGAACAACCCTCTGGGTTTTCTTTTCTTTCTCCCTGAATGTTTTCTTATTTCCTCTTCTCATTCTCAGTCTCCTAATGTTGGGGTCTTCTAGTTCAGGCTTGTCCTCTTTTCTTTTCAAAATATATTCATTACTTTAGTGATACTATCAAATGTTCTGTTTTAAATACAATATTTATGCCAAGGATTTTCTAATTTACGTTCTTACCCATCTCTCTCTGTCTCTTTCTCTTTCCAGCTCCAATTTCATATATTCAGACACCTATTTGACTTCTTTATTTGGATTTTAATCCAAGTATCTCAAACATCCTGTCTAAAACCAAATACGTATCTTCCCCCCTAAACTTCATACTTCTGGGTACTCAGAAATCGTGGAGTTTCCTTGATTCTCCTTCTCTCTCATTTCACAGATAATTAATCATAAAATCTTTCAAAATATATCTAATATCCAAAGAAACTCAGTTCTGGACCACAATTTTCTCTCTCCTGTATTACTGCAACCTTCTCACTGGTTAGCTTCTTCGCTGATGAACCAGTATTAATTCAAGATAATAGTTCTCTTTTAAAAGGTAAAAATTATTTTCACAAAAATGGAGCTTTGCTTTCAGTTCCTATACCTGATTTAATTTGACTCTCCAGGGACACCTGGGTGGCTCTGTTGGTTAAGTATCTGTCTTCAGCTCAGGTCATGACCTCAGGATCCTGGGATAAAGCACTGTGTTAGTCTCCCTGATCAGCAGGGAGTTTGCTTCTCCCTCTCCTTCTCCCTCTCCCCCTGCTCACACTTTCTCTCTCTGTCTCTCAAATAAATCAATAAAATCTTTAAAAAATTTTTGACTCTCTACTGGACTCATAATTTCAAGGTCAAAGTAGTATAGCCTAGTCCCATTTAGGTATAATGATGCCACAATATTCTTGCTATTATTGTATAGTTCTTTGTCCTTAGTCTGGGAAATACAAAAAATGTATTTCTAAATAATTACAGTAATTTTCAATGACATGCTTATCTGAAAAACTGTCTTATATAGTAGCATATCTTTCTACGTATCTAGGAAGCTTAAGTGGTACATGTTTTCATTTTTGTTTTATAAGATATGTTTAATATTTCAGAATATTAGCTGGTCTGTGAAGAACCTATGTAGCATTATGTGACTTATAGTGGGAAGTCCTATTGTTCTGGCACGATTAATGGTATAAAAGTGTAAACTAAATAAAACTAATTGTATCAAAGTTCATCTCTCCAGACTCGCATTTTTGTCTCCTCCACTCTAGAAAATTTGAGGCAAATGTTTAGACCCGTTCTTTGGTATCTACGATAGCTAGCTAAATCCAATAAAATCTTCAAAATACAGCTTTATTTAAATTTAAGGGTGTTTTCAGAATGTGGTTTTCTTAGTCTTCTTTCTTTCTCAAAAAGTTTCAAATCAAAGTGTAGCTCTTTTTCAGAAGATCTTGGTTCAGTTCCTTTGATTCTTTTTCCTTTCCTTATTAAGAACAGAGTATACGGACTTTATTCCTTTTGCAGCTCCCAGAAGGAAAACAAAGAATTGACACAGTGGATAGGATATAAAACAAACATCTCATTTTATAAGTACCTATGTAACCTCTTCACTGGTATAAATATTGTGTCATTTTCCTAATGGCATTTGTTGATAAGACAGCATGGCAGAATGGTTAAGAGTATGAGCTCTGAACCAGATTCTGTCCTCTTTCAGAACTATCATATGCTGTTGTTCTTTTTCATCTCAGGGGTCAGTCATTTTGGTCTCTGCCAAATATGATTAATTTTACTTTGTAATAGCTTAATTACACCCTTAACATTTAACTTTAGATGGACAGTTTTAGTCAACAAGAAATAATACAGTCCATGCAGAAATTTTCTTTTGCAGGATTCCCTCCCTGTTATTCCTTCACTCATGTTTATTTTCATATTTTTTATCTCTTAGCCTTCACAGCAAGATCCGGATTCTCTGTCATTTGACCTCATCCACTTTTCTGTCAGTGCAGATCATTTTAGATTGAAGACAAAATTTTTGACATCTCCTGTCTGACTAGGTCAGAATTAGTAGGTTAGTTGGTTAATTAAAATATTTTAAGTAGGGAACTTTTAAACAAATTCATATAAAATACATACATCTTGTTTTAGTGTAAAACATAAACATATGTGTTAACTTTCCAACTGTAATGGAGAGCCAAGCCTCTTCTTTGAGTATGGGTCCCTTAAACTGAAGTTTATCATGGTTTTTTACATAAAGCGTACCCATAATGAGCTATGATTTTTCACTTCCAAACGTGTTAAAAAGATTAAGAAGTTAAAGATACTTACAAGGCTGTCTGAGTGAATAGTAATTCTACATTTTAGAAGTTTTTCTTCTAACCTTTAATAGCTGTTTCAAGCACGCTAAATCTGACAGCAATTTTTTTATTGCTTTGTCTTTATCAAGATTTTCCAGGGGCGCCTGGGTGGCAGACCGGTTAAGCGTCTGCCTTCGGCTCAAGGCGTGATCCCGATGTTCTGGGATCGAGCCCCACGTCAGGCTCCTCCGCTATGATCCTGCTTCTTCCTCTTCCACTCCCCCTGCTTGTGTTCCTTCTCTTGCTGGCTGTCTCTATCTCTGTTGAATAAATAAATAAAATCTTTAAAAAAAAAAGATTTTCCAGAGCATTCTATTGTTAGTGGACACCACATCTTTTTTCCCCCCGTTTGTAGTCATATTTCATTGGTTTGCAGAATAATGACTGAATTCTGTAATTTAAATTGGGATAAACAGGCTCAGAGAACAAACACCTGACTCTTGATTAGAATACAGCTCTGTGGGTGAGCAGGAATGTTCAGGTATTTTAATGAATAGCTTAGTATCCTAGACAATTCAGCATATTGTAGATCTCCGTGAATAAATTGACTTGTAGAGTATGTCAATCAATCTTTTGAATGATTTAGGTGAGGTAAATTATAATAGCTTTTATTGAAATTTTAATGGATCATGATGTCATTAGTCTCTTTCTCTGTTTTCATCTTACCTAAAACCACTTCCAGTAATGAGCTGCAGCAGAAGAAGTGGGTGAAAGATCCCACATTTGAAACGAGTTATTTGTATGCCTAAAGTCTTAAACTGGAGTAATATATCCATGACATATCCAGTGCACTAATTTTTATCAGAATTTTTATTGCCACCAAATGAATGGTGTATCTAAAGATAAAGAGGTGGATAGATGGATAGATACATAGGTAATGAATGAACAGAAAAATCATATATTAGCAGAAAAAAAAAATGGTACATATTTGTTATTTAATGAAATTTTGATTAATAAGCCCAGGGTGATCACAACGTTTGTCCTTAATTATTACATGTAGTTATCTTTTCTTTTTTTTTCTTTTTTTGCGAATCTCTTGGTAAATACTTTTGCTTAAATTGTGCTAGTCTTCTTATCTGATGCTGGCACTATAACTCAGGCTTTCTTCATTATAAGCTTACTAGCATACTCCCTATTTATCTCTATTTCATTGGTTTTAACTGCATCATAAAAAAATTAGAAGGATTAATGGATGCTTATTGTATTAGTTGCCAGAGCAGCTATAACTAAGTACCCCAAACTAAGTGGCTTAAACAAGAGAAACGTATCTCCTCACAGTTTTGGAGTCTAGAATTCCAGGATCAAGGTGTCAGCTGGCTTGGTTCCTTTAGAAGGCCATGAGAGAGGGCATGTTCCAAGCCTTTCTACCTACCTTCTGGTGGTTTGCTGGTTATCTTTAGTGTTACTTGACTTATAGACACATCATCCTAATGTCTGCTTTCATGTTCACATGACATTCTCCATGTGTCCGTCTCTTCACAGGGTATTCCTTTATAGGCACACCACTCAGATTGAAGTAGGGACTCACCCTACTCCAATGTGACCTCACCTTAGCTTATGCTAATCCAAATAAGCTCAGGTGCTGAGGTACTAGTGGTTAGGACTTCAATGTATGAATTTTTGCAGGATATAGTTCAACCCATGTCACTTCTTATCTTTGAATATAAGAATTTGTAGAGAAATTAAACAAATGTAAATGTAACTAGAAGAAATTGTTATGCACTAATTTAACATCCTCATTGTATATCCCATAAGTGAGGTAAGGGCCTATATTCCTGGGACATAAGAATTAAAATCAAAATAATATCATGACGTAACAGAATTTTACTTGGTTAACAGCAGTAGATTTTTTAAAATCTAGTTTCCTCATTCACAGTAAAGACAGCAAATCGTCCTTCTGACTTGTGCTTCATTTAGAATTACATTTAAGAATTATAAACAGGGGCGCATTGGTGGCTCAGTCAGTTAAGCTCCCAACTCCTGGTTTTGGCTCAGGTCCTGATTTCATGGGTCCTGGGATTGAGCCTGCGTAGGGCTCTGTAGTCAGTCTGGGGCAGTATGCTTGGAAGATTCTCTCCCTCTGCCCCTCCTCCAGCTCGTGTGTGTACACGCTTTCTCTCTCTCTAAAATAAATAAATCTTTTTTAAAAAGAGTTATAAACAAATGAAATTTTCTCTTCATCAGTATCTTCAGATTCCACCTTCTTAATATGAATTATCCATTTTTCATTATCTATACTCTCTTCCTATGTATGCCTACATAAATAAATTATAAAATATGTGGTTCTTACCTCTCTTCAGCAATGTTCACATAAAGCTAATATTATCCCCTTTAAAGCACAGAGTACTTTAGTGGTCATTTTTGTTGTTTCTGTTTACCATCTGGAGGTTTTCAACACTTCTTCTTCCATGTCTCAACTTAGTGTATTTGCTTCCTTTCTCTTTATTTGCATTTGAAACTGATGTGTAAGATTTCATTTGTTAATTACTAAAGTTTTAATATGATTTTCCTGTTACTCATTTTGGAAATTTGTTTATTTTAAAATTAAATGTTCTCAAATTAAGTTGTATAATTTTTTTATCTCTGGGTATTATGATATTTATAATACATGTATTTTTCAAAGTTTTTGTATGGATTTTAAAAGTAAATGGGTGATGATGAAAACTGACATAGGAATAGCAGATCAAATAATCTAATTTAGACTTTTTAGAAATTTTTTTTTCAAAATCATATAAACAAAATCATACCCTAACTTAATTATTTTTAAATGTCTCCTTTTAGTGTTATGAAAATTATAGCTAATAACATAGGGTCCCAAATAGCACTGATTTGCATTTGTTACCCCCTCTAGAGATCAGCTCTTACCATTATAACTCAATCAAAAATCAAGTTAAGCCTCTTGACATAATTGGAAGCTTCAAAGTGATCTGAAGAGCCCAATTTTCTGTTACATATGTCAAAGCTAGATGGGAAAAATACCATGGGAACAGAAAGGTCAAGGGCTAATCCACTCTGAAGTCGTTAAAGATCATATTTAAATTGCTTCGGAAACTTCAAGGTTTTTTAGGCCATCATCAAATTTCCCACCAAAACAAGGTGCCTCTGACATGACAGATGCTCTGTACAAAAAAGGAAGAGAGTTCCTTTTTCTGTCATCCTGAAATGGATCTTTGGTTTTCAAAGTTTATTTTGTCATCCACATACTTGTATTACACAAATTCAGTTAAATTTTAAACCAGAAATTTGTACTGTGTCATAATAGAAGGATATTTTCTTAGCCTAACTGAGCCTATTTCAAATTGCATTTTATAAGACTATATTTGCAAAACTGTTTGTAGCAGTTTGCACCATGGCATCATATTATAATGTTGAAGGAAAGGAGTTCCCCATTTATCCTGAATATATCACCACCGTTCAAGATCTGGAGCATTGAATTAGTTACATAGAGAATTAAGGCTACCAATGAGCATATTTTCAACAAATCATCCAGATAAGATAATGACTTTTTTCACTTCATTTTGTCAGTGGAAGCCTGTTTTATTATAAGGCATTAAATCATAATCTTTAAAAGTTGCTGTAGGGATGCTGTAATCAAAACAGTGTTGGACAAACACATACACATACATATCCACTATACCACAAGTGAATTGGTAGAATAATTGAAGTACGTAAACATATCTAAATATGTATGTATTTATGCATTTACCACATAATAAAAATCTGCAGATACTTCAAAGGGAAAATAGTTTATAACTAATGGTTTTAGCAGAAGATAAAAATAAAAGGGACAATATATCTATGAAACCATATGCAGCTTGGAAATGAAAATGCCAGAATGACCGGATGTTGTTTTATCCATTATTTAGACAGTTGATTGTTGCAGCATTATTCATAATAACCAAGATATGGAAACAACCTAAGTGTCCACAGATAAATGGATAAAGAAGATGTGATATATATATCTGTATGTATATAGACAGAGAGAGTTATAGATATATAATGGAATTTTATTTAGCCCTGAGAAAGAAGGAATTTCTGCCATTTCTGACAAGATGGACAGACCTTGAGGTCATTATGCCAAGTGAAATAAGTCAGAGAAAAACAAGTACTTTATAATATCACTTATATGTGGAATGTAAGAAAGCTGAACTCATATAAACAGAGTGTAGAATGGGGTAACAAGAGGGCTGGCCACATTGGGTAAGGTTGGTCAAAAGGTACAAATTCCAGTTATAAGACAAACGAGTTCTGGGGATCTTATGTACAGCATGGTAATTTTAGTTAATACTACTGTATTGCATACTGGGAAGTTGCTGAGAAACTAAATGTTAAATGTTCTCATCACAAATAAGAAATGATAATTAAGTGGCATGATAGAGGGATTAGCTGACACTATGGTGGTGTCATTTTGCAATATATAAGAGTATCAAATTCATATGTTGTACGCCTTAAACATACTCCATGATTTATGTCCTTTATAACTCATTGAAGTTGAAAAAAATTGAGATAACAGTCTCCATAAAACAGATTGCCCTCCTTAATATAAGTAGACCTCATCAGATCAGTTGAAGTCCTAAAAAACAAGAAGGCTGACCAAGAGGTAATTACCAAGAGGTAATTCTTCCTGCCTTTATTCTTCCCTTTGAACTCAAACTGAAACAACCTTTTTGGGTTTCAAGCGTGCTGCTGTATGAAGTGCAGCTACACCCCTTAGCTTTGCTGGTTCTCCAACCTTTGGATTTGACAGGACTATACTGTTGGCTTTTCTGGGTCCACAACTTGGAAACACCCTTGATTAGGAGGTTTGCCATCATCCGTAATCATATGGGCCAGTTCTTTATAATAAATCTTTTTCTATATTTATGTATACTGCATTATTTTTGTTTCTCTAGAGAACCCTGACCAACAAAACCATCTAAAAAAATGAAACAAGAATGAATAACTAAAAATTCAAGGTAGAGTTCACATCTGTTAGGGACAGAGAGGAGGGGACACACAGGGGACTAAGCTCACATCAAAGCTCTGTTGCTTCATCTGGGCAGTGAACATGATGTTCACCTTATTAGCCTTTAAAATATACTTCTGTCGGGGCGCCTGGGTGGCACAGCGGTTAAGCGTCTGCCTTCGGCTCAGGGCGTGATCCCGGCGTTGTGGGATCGAGCCCCACATCAGGCTCCTCTGCTGTGAGCCTGCTTCTTCCTCTCCCACTCCCCCTGCTTGTGTTCCCTCTCTCGCTGGCTGTCTCTATCTCTGTCAAATAAATAATAAAAAATCTTAAAAAAATAATAATAAAAAATATACTTCTGTCATATGTTCTTTTTTATGTATGATGTTTCACAATAAATTTTTTTAATTAAAAAAGTTAACATTAAAAAATAATAAAATAAAACAATACTATCAAATTAAAGGTGAGGTGGAAGAGACTGATAATCTTAAAAACTACTGGTGTAAGCGTATGTAAAATTTGCTGATGTATTTGTTGAAGGACATTGGGCAGCTCTAATAAAATATGCATACACTTTAATATAGCAGTCTAACTCCTAAGACTTTGCCCTTCTGAAATAAATGCAGCAGTAAATAAGAGTGTATTACTAATAAGAATGTATTAGAATTCGTTGCAGCATTACTTGGAGTGACAAAAACTGGAAACAGTAATGACCATCATTAGAAACACTGAATAACTCAATAAAAACCCAAATTGCTATTTAATGTGTGTAGTGTGATGTCATTTTGTGAGAAGCAGGTTGGGAGAGCAATGGGTAATGAATGGAATGTATAGCTATGTTTAAGGCCAGGTTTATGCTACCTAAGTTTTATTTTAAGCCAAATCAAATATAAAAAGATCTGAACATCTGGATTGGTTTAACACTCTATATTGCTGTCATGCAGGCATTTTGTGTAAGTAATGTTTTAGACAGGAGAAACAGAAGTAAATTATTCACTCTGGGTATACTGATTTTCAAAAGGAAAAGTTCAAGCGCTAAAATAGGGAATAGGTGACTACAAGTGCTTCCTAAAACTCAGCTTCCCTGCTAATATCCAGAAAAAGTGTATGCTTCTCTTCAGCAATATCTCTGACCAGAAGGTAAGCAGTGAGGAGGGAAGATGTACAAAGTATCACAAATTCCTGCTTTCCTCTTAAATTCCTGCTCACCTTAGGAAAAATCGTCCTTCATCCTAGACAGAATGATAGTATGGCATATTACTACATCTTTTTAGTAGTCCTATTAATAGAAGACATCTTCTGATGTGTATTTGATGCACATTACAGGTACAAAATGATATTATAATTCTTGTATATGAAGTTATCATTTTACCATTTTTGGAGTCTAAAAATCTATGTCTATGTATGTATCTAAATAAGGTGTATCTGTAGAGCCAAACTCATAGCGACTAAATGTGCTATTGTTTTCCATTAATTAATTTTAAAATGTTTTAGACTGAATTGTGTCCCCCTTAAAATTCATATGTTGAAGGCCTAACCCCCAAGGTAGCTGCATTTGGAGATAGGACCTTTAAGGCAGCAATGAAAGTTAAATGAGATCATAAAGGTATGTCCCTAATACAGTGTGACTGTTATCCTTATATGAAGAGAGAGAGCCGGGGGCGCCTGGGTGGCGCAGCGCTTAAGCGTCTGCCTTCGGCTCAGGGCTTGATCCCGGCGTTATGGGATCGAACCCCACATCAGGCTCCTCTGCTATGAGCCTGCTTCTTCCTCTCCCACTCCCCCTGCTTGTGTTCCCTCTCTCGCTGGCTGTCTCTATCTCTGTTGAATAAATAAATAAAATCTTTAAAAAAAAAAAAAAAAAGAAGAGAGAGCCACCTAGGATCTGTGTGCGAAAAGAAAGGCCAGACACACTGTTAAGAGATGGCCTTCATCAGACCTCTGGAGAAACCAAACCTGCCAAAACCTTGATCTTGGATTTGGATTTTCCAGCCTCCAGAACTGAGAAAATAAATTTCTGTTGTTTAAGCCACTTAGTCTGTGGTATTTTGTTAGGACAGCCCAAGTAGACTAATCTGTGCATATGGCATGTTACATATATTGTTATGCAATATACAATTATTATACAATATATGAAATTATATACAGTTTTATATATATACACACACACAGGTTATATACATCATACAACATACAATTGTTACATAATATATGCAACATATGTGCATGTGTGTTTGTGCTAGGGTTGCCGTAACAGAATATAACACGAGAGAAATTTATTTTCTTGCAATTCTCAATACTGGGAGGTCCAAGATCAAAGTAATATGTTATATATGTAACAAAAACTTATAAATGTTTAAGATTAGGTGAAACAGTCTTACTGTATTTGTTTAAAAACTAGGTAGAAAAATTAGATGAACTAAGGGATGCTCACACACTTACCCTAATCATACAAATTCTATTGTACATAGAATTTGGAAATTCAAGTTTTGAGTGAGGTTGTTATACAATTATTTCCTTACCTCCTTCCTTCATCCTCCTCCTATTCCTCTACCCACATCTGGTGTGAATGGAGAGAATGTTTGCTACAAATGACTGTAGATTTATGGTCTTAGAAAAATTGAAATGTGTACTGGGAGGCCAAGTCATTTAACCAGCTGTTCCTGGATCATGTTTTATTACTAAGGATTAGACTATGATGATACAAAACCATTTAACATGTCCCTGGGCCCCTAAGGAAAGTACAGATTTGCTTAAGTGTTCATGAATCAACTACACTAATAAGGAATTAAATTTTTTTGGAAAATCTGGGGGGAAAATCTACTCTTTGTTGGAGATAGTTACAAAGAAAAAAATCATATGGCAGGAAAGGTTTTGAGATAGGGATACACATAACAGATTATATTCCCTAAAGAAATATTTCTAGAAAGCAGTAAGTTTACCTTGAGCATGAGAACACAGTTACAGAAAAAGCACACTAGACAAGAAATTCAGCATATGGAAATTTAGATCTCTAGATCATGTAGGCTCAATAGGGCTGATATTACCCCCCAAGGGGGCAAAAATTGGTTCTTGGGGAGAGTGAAGAAAATTAGATACTACAGTGGTTTGTGGCCCTCCAAAGGACTACAGTACATAAACAGATACTCTGTATATCTGTGGTGTTAAAATTACAATTTTATGGGGTGAAAGTGGGGGACAGTTAGGAAAAAAATTATCTACAAAGGTTCTTTAGGGATGTGATTATTAAAAAAAATTAAAAAACAACAGTTAAGAAACACTGCTATAGGTAAACTGCAACATGGATAGATAAAGACATAGACCAGAAGATATCTGAACCTATCTGCTCCCAGTCTCCTGATAAGGAACTTGGCTGAAACACCATGCACTCAGGGCTCTCCAGATTCCCAACCTGGAGATCTCCAAAGCACTTCTCACATTTTCTCTGAATTTATATTTTCTTGTCCTTCTCCACTTCCTGAGTTGTTCTGTTAGTCTCTTTTCACCCTTCTACCAATGAAAATGTGGAACAGAGTCACTTCACAAGATTCTACAACATAATATTAACTTAAAAAAAATATTCATGGGGGTGCCGAGGTGGCTCAGTTCGTTGAGTGTCTGACTCTTGATTTAGGCTCAGGTCATGATCCCAGGGTCCCGGGATCAAGCCCCTTGTCAGACTCTGCACTCGGTGTGGAGTCTGCTTCAGACACTCTCTCCCTCTGCCCCTCCTCTCACTTACACACACTTGTGTGCTCACACGTGATATCGTGCTCTCAAATAAATAAATGTTCCTGAAAACCCCTGTTGGCCAACCCAGTGCCAACCTAGTTCCTCTCTGGCCTTTCCATCACACAGCACTGCACCTGTATTCTCTTTCCTTTTTTTCTTTTTTTATCTCTTAAATGCTGAACCCTACCTTCCACCCTCTCCCTAAACACACACAAAACTTCTCTTCCTTTCACACAAGAACACCCAAATCTCTTCTCTGGAACATTAGAAATGAGTGATCTCTTGGTTACATTCCTAATTCTTTGAAGATTTTAACTTCTGGCTTAATGTCTGTGATGGTTCATTCTGTGTGTCAAATTAGATGAACTAAGGGATGCTCACATACTTGGTGAAACATTTCTGGGTATCTCTTTAAGGATATTTCAGGAAGATATTAGCATCTGAATCTGTAGACTGAGTAAAGGAGATTATCTTCCTCCAATCCAATGAGGGTCTGAATAGAACAGAAAGGTAGAGGAAGGGCAAAATCGTTCTCTGATTGAACTAGGACGTCCATCTTCTCCTGCCCCTCGACATCAGTGGCCATGGTTCTCAGGCCTTTGGGCTCAGACTGATACTTATACTCTTGGCTCCCTTGGTTCTCAGGGATTTGAGTTTGGATTGAAACTATAACACCAACTTTCTGGAACTTCCAGCTTGCCGATCGCAAATCCTAGGACTTCTTAGCTTCCATGATCACATCAGCCAATACCCTATAATAAATCTCTTTCTGTCTCTCTCTCCATATATATCCTGTTGGTTCCATTTCTCTGGAAAACACTGATAGTACACTCATACCATACCAAAATGACTCCTGTAACATTTCTAAGCAATTTTAATATCAATAGTGATTATGCTTCTCATTTCTCTGGCTTAGATCTTCAACTCATGATACCACTACCATTTTCCTTTCCCTCAGCTTCCTTTATACCTTCTAATTCATTTTATATTCCACGCAGTCATTGTAATCCTTCTCTTACAAAAAGCCTAACTTCCTCACATCTCATGTTCTCCCATCTTCATTTGGTTAAAAAATAATCACACAACTTTTTTCTTTCTCCATGCCTAAACCTACACAGCTGATTATGGCTGTAAAAAAAAAACACACAATTGATAGTGAATCATCTTACTTTAAGTTTGTGACCATTAACCTGGAGAGGGCCTTTTTCCTGACTGGTAATTCTACTTTTTTTTTTTTTAACTTCATTACATCATCCACTGTTTATTATAACTCGTTATGCTTTCTTTCCATTTCCTTTCTCAGCTGATGATCTTGCTTCCATCACTAAGAAGGTTGAACTATCAGGAGGGAAGTTCCACTGATTTTCACCCCGAAATATGTCCCTTTTCTAGATTTGTATCCTTACGTTCTGCCTGTCATTACCATAGATGAACTGTTTATGTCCCTACCTGAGGACAAATTCCCTTCATTTCCACATTACACCTCATTCCCTTCCATCTACAAGGACATGGCTATAGAATTCTCTACCTCCAACATTTTCAGTATTTATCTTTTTACTGAATCTACTGGATCTTCATAAAAATTTCAATATATAGACGTGCTATTATTTTTCCCTCCTCAAAAAACAAACAAATCCTTCTGTTTATCCCATTTTAACCACCGACCACAATAGCCTCCAAACTTGTCTTCTTTCTTCTATACTCCCTCCTACTCACCTCTCCCACTGCCGAGTCTGTTCCCAACATTGTTGCCAAATTTGCCTATTAAACATAAATCCAGCCATGTCAGTCTTCTCAAAACCAGGCTTCACTCAGTATAAACCTAAACTTTACCAATGAGAGAGTACCTTGCCTGTCCCCTGCCTTAGTTCCCTGATACCATCTGCTCCCATTCTGGCTCTTGCTCCCTCCATTCAAGCCCCATTCACCAGTTTCATTTTTTCCTCTTATCATTTGCCATTCCTTGTGCCTAGAATATATCATCTTCACCTGTAGATATCCATAAAGCTTTCCTCAAACACTTCAAAGTCCATCTCCTTAATGATGCTTCCCTGATTACTGTATTTAAGGACATGCCTCTGCTATCTGTGAAAAAATATGTTTTGTCTGTTTTGTGCTCCAGTGTCTCCAGTGGTTAGAGCCATGCAATTATATATGTATTTGTGCTTAAAAATATTGAATAAATTAGTGAATGTTGATTGATTGAATGAATGAATGAATGCTGTTAATGTTGACCTCCTCTTCTTCCCCAGTTCCCAAGACATATTATACAAATGATTAGTTGATAATTATTTAGTCACTTCACCCTGTTTTCTCTCTGAAGTAGTTTTTAAATTTATATAATTATTCCTTTTCTTAAGATACCTGGGTAATATCGCCTTATGGTTAACTTGTGGTACCAGTTATGTAGGGTAACTCAGCAACATGGATTTTATGCTCACTAAGGCTGATTTGGCTAACCATCACTGTGTGCCCAATCTGCCAGCAGCAGAGACCAACACTTAGCACTCAGTATGAGCCATTCCCTGGCTACCAGGTGGCAGGTTGATTACATTGGATCACTGCCACCATGAATGGTGGCATTTTGTCCTTGTTGGAATAGACCATCTGGATATGAATTCGCTTTCCCTGCCCACAATGTTTTTGCCAAAACTACCATCCATGGACTTAGAGAATGCCTCATCCACTATCATGGTATCCTATACAGAACTGTTTCAGATCAAGAAACTCATTTCATAGCAAAAGAAGTATGGGAATGGGCATATGCTCATGAAATTCACTGGTCTTACCGTATTTTTCATTGTCCTGAAGCAGCTGGCTTGACAGAATGGTGGAATGGTCTTTTGAAGATTCATTTACAGTGCCTGCTGGGTGGAAATACTTTGCAGGGCTAGGGCAAGGTTCTCAGAAGCCTGTATATGCTCTGAACCAGCATCAAATATAATGTGCTACTTCTCTGATAGCCAGGACTCACAGGTCCTTGAAATAAGGGGAGTATTACCCCTCATGACCCACTAGCAAAATTTTTCTTTCTCTTCTCCTGACTTTATTCTGTGCTGGCCAAGAGGTCTTACTACTAGAGGGAGAAGTGCTTCTACCAGGAGACACAACAATGATTCCATTGAACTGGAAGTTATTCCTGTTACTATTCCTTTTACCCATTATTACCCCTAATAAGCCATTATTACCCCTAATGACCAACAGCAAATTTTTCCTCTTCTCCTGATGTTATTCTCTGCTGGCCTAGAGGTCTTAGTTCCAGAAGGAGAAGTGCTTCCACCAGGAGACACAATGATTCTACTGAACTGGAGGTTAAAACTGCCTCTCAGACACTTTTGCTTCCTCATGCCCCTGAATCAACAGGCAAGGAAGGGAGTTATTGTGCTGGCAAGGGTGATTGATCTGGCTACCAAGGGGAAATTGAACTATTCTACAGTGCAAGGATGATTATGTCTGGAATACAGATCCTTGGGGGTATCTTTTAATATTACTATGCCTTATGATTAAGGTCAATGGAAACTACAACAACTCAATCCAGGAAAGATTAGCAATGGCCCAGATCCTTTAGGAATGAAGATTTGGGTTATCTCGTCAAATAAAGAACCAAAACAAGCTGAAGTACTTGCTGAAGGCAAAAGGTATACAGATGGATAGTAGCAGAACTTAGTTACAAATACCAGCTGAGGAGTTGTAGAAAGGAGAACTGTAATTGACTTGAGTATTTCCTCCTTATTTTGTTATGAATATGTTTGTGAATGTATACGTATATACTAGGTAAATAAATTTGTTTTCTCTTATTCCTTCATTAAAAATATAAAATGTATTGACTTTGTATCACTATTTAAGTATTGCCAACTTTACATTATAGATTTCAAGTTATCAGATATCAGGAGAACAGTAAACATCTTCAAGGTCTTTACTTCTTCTAGGGAAGTGATTAATGCATCTTTGGTTATACATGGCATAGTTGTCATGTTAGGCTGAATTAAAACCTTGTTATTGTCTTTATTTGGAGATTAAGTAATATTTAAAGAGATGTGTATATGTGTCAAGTTGTTAAGGGGTGAGCTTGTGATAGCTAATTTTATGTGTTATCTTGACTGGGCTAAAGAATGACCAGATAGCTGGTAAAACATTTTTTTTCTGGGTATGTCTGTGAGAATATTTCTGAAAGGGATTAGTATTTGGATTAGCAGGCTGAGTAAAGAAAATTGCCTTTACCAATGTGGACAGGCATCCTCTAATCCCGTGGCCTGAATAGAACAGAAGGGTGGAAGAAGGGTTAATTTTTTTCTCTTCCTGAGCTGGGACACTATCTTCTCCTTCCCTTGGACAGCAGAGCTCCCAGTTTTTGGGCCTTCAAACTCTGGGACTTACACCAGTGGCCCCCACCTGGCTCTTGGTTCTTCAGATTTAGACTGAATTATATCACTAGCTTTCCTGGGTCTCTAGCTTGAAGATGGTAGATTGCGGGACTTCCTAGCCTCCATAAGCACGAGTCCATTCCTTCAATGATCTCCTCAACTGTCTGTCTATCTATCATCTATCTATCTATCTATCTATCTATCATCTATCTTTCATCTATCTATCTAGTTCTATCATTCTGTTTCTTTTGAGATCTCTAATACATATGGCTAGGTAACAAATTACTCCAAAACTTAGTGGTTTAAAATAACCATTTATTATATCCATTGACTTCATGGATCAAGGATCAAGGATTCAGACAAGGCATAACAGGGATGACTTATCTGTACTCAGAAATAGCCAAAGCATAAAATGCAAATCCTGAAGGGTAGGAGCTAGAATTATCTGCCAGTTTGTGGATGCTAGCAGTCCAGTGAGAGACTCACGTCCTCTCTATATAGGTCTCTACACAAAAGCTAGTCTGAGCTTCCTCACACTGTGGTGGCTGGCCTGTCAGGAGTAAGCATGCCAAAAAGAGCAAGCCACATAGAAGCTGTATTCTTTTTATGACCTAGCCTCAAAAGTCACATAGTATCACTTCCATTGACTCTTGGTTGGAGCAATCATAAAATTCCTACCTTCCTTCTTTAAAGGGAACAAGGACCCACCTCTTTAAAGAAGGAGTTTTGTCAAAGTTGTAAGATTAGATGAGATGAGAAATGTTGCAGTATTTACGAAAATGCCGTCATCCACATTTGCCTTTGTAGGTACAGTCACAAATTTCCTGATTCTTTGCCTCTTTACTGTTGCATCCAACTAGGTATTGTTATTTTCTGTAATTCAAGGTGAGAGTCAGTCACACATGTAACATTAGACCTGTTCTAACATGTATACTATATAACAACGTGTGTGTGTGTGTGTATGTGTGTGTGTGTGTGTACAGGCATAGCGGCTCCTGACACAGAGCCCCTAAATACCATGAAATTTCCTGAGTGATAGAAACATGTTTTGTTCTAACAGGACAACTTTTGGTAGGATCCTAGATAGCTTCAAGATGGGAGCTCATCGCCAGAAAGATCAAACTTTGATTAGAAGCCTGGAACTTCCAGCCCCATCCCCCCAGGTTCTGGGAAGGGAAGGGGGCTGGAGATTGAGTTAATAATCATTCATGCCCACATGATAAAGCATCCATTAAAAACCCCTAAACAACAGACTTTGGCAGGCTTCTGTGTTGGTGAACACACAGAGCTGCCAATAGGATGGCATGCTGAGAAAGGTCATGGAAGCTCTATGCATCCCCTCCACGTGGCTCTTCCTGAGTTGTACCCATTATAATAAAGTGCCTTCCTGAGTTCTGGGAGCCATTCTTCCAAATTATTAAAGCTGATCAGGAGTTCATGGAAATACCAGTTTACAGCTAGTTTGATCAGAAGTACAGAAGGCCCTAGACTTGTGTGAAGTGGAGGCAGACTGAGCTCTTAACCTGTGAGCTCTGCAGTTAAGTCCAGGCAGTTCCTGTCAGAATTGAATTGTTGGATACCCACTTGTGGTCTGGAGAATTGGATTTTGGTATTAGAAAGCACTGCAGCGTAGGGAAGCACTATCACAGAAAATCGTATTCATGGGACATTTTAGGACTCATTTCCAACATCCACTTTCTGCAATATTGGCAATAGATAGACACCCATTCGTACTTATGAAGCTTTATTTGGAGATGCCCACTATTATAAAGTTATTTTTTAAAATGAACACATCAACCAGAATTGGAAGCTAGCCAAATGATCTCTATTACATTCTCTTTAAGCAATTTATTTTAACAAGATTAAAATTTCCAGCTGTCTAATTTATACCTCCTTTATTATGGTTGTTTTCCTCCACTATCCCCACTGGACCTGTGCCAGGTGGCCCCAGATTTAACCTATAACTTATCACAATGGTCCAGACATGTTCTGACCAGAGAATACCATGTGATAGAACTTCAGTAAATGGATTAAATGAATATTTCCTGACTTAATCCTTAACAGCAACTTTGTGAAGTATGTATTACTGTCTGCATTTTATAGATGAGAAAGAGGGCATGTTTAATCTTGTTATGCTTTATTTAGGAAGTGGGAGGCAAATTAGACCCCAAGAACTCTTAGCTTTCTATAAGACCAAGATGCCTCTCTCAGGGGCTAATTCTGCACCTGTTCTCCTTTCATGGTTGAGGAGCTACTCATTCCTGATCTGTGAGGTGTCAGGATTCTGCTGCCCTCCTGAGCCTACAGTATTTTCCTTGCTTGGTCCAATGATACATAACCATGGTTATTGCAAAACTGTTGGGATGAACATTAGAACAATCTTAAAATAGGAACAATGTGATATGAGATCACTGCTGTGTTTAGGAACAGAATGTAATAGAATATAAATCTTGAGATGACTTTGGATCAGGCTGTTTTTTCAAGATGTTAGCCTTAGAATCTGAGAATCAGATAATCATATGCAGGCAAAAAAAAAGGAAACTGTCTATTTAGAATACCCCCTTTAAAAAAAATTACCCAAACTGAAATTCCCCCAATTGGGCTCATCCACCAAAGCAAAAACCAGTTGAAAGTCACAAACATTCAATTCATGCTATGGAATGGGTACAGAAAAGGATAGAAAGATGATGCTTTCCCTCTATGATTATAATGCTTAATGATTCAATAAAATAAGTAAAAATATAACTACAATACAAGGCAAAATAAGTGCTGTAAGAGAGACCCAAGAAAAATGTTATGGGGAGTTGAAAGGAAGGTCATTGCCAAGCAGATCACAGCACAAAAACTAGAATAACAAAATTATATAGAATTTTGTTAACCAAAGAGCAGATCTTTCTCTCTGTCACTGGGGGAATTGCTCATTGGTAGGGCAGCCTTTGAGAGCAGCATAACACTGCACAGAAGCAAGGCCAGTATTAAGTGAATTTGATGGCTGAAACCATTTTCTGCTCCTGGGCCTATAATTTAAAGTCATTATTGGGCCTTTGAGGCTAATCCCTGTAGAACAAGTCTAGGGGATTTGGGCAGGGGACAAGGACCGCAGGGATGAAGCAGCAGCAACTTCTGGTAAACAAATTCTGAAATTTAGTATTAGGTAATCTCTTGGGAGCCAAATTCCAACCATCAGAGGGATTTTACAACTGCAATATATTAAATTTATTTATATGGGTAACAGCACAGGTGTGTCTTGAACTATAAAAATTGAAAATAACCTCCTAATAGTCGTAAGAAGGTGGAAGAATGCCATTTTTCTCCCTGTGAAATAATGAAAACGCACCTAAGGCCTGGAAAACCTTAGAGGGTTGAACAGGAATTAGATGGCATCAGTAAAATGGACTGTCATTATAAGTGGAGCTTAAATTTGCGGGTAAATCACTTGTATTATCTTTGAGCAACTAATCCAACTTTTAAAGGAATATTTCATTCTCTAGATCTTAGTTATTTAACTATTATTTTGAATAAAGAGATATTTAACAAATTGTTATGGGACATAGGAGCTTTTGGTTATAAAGTTTTAATAAAGGTAGCCTCCATTTATCTTCCAAGTCAAGAAATCAAGTAGTCCCTTTAACCTATTAATCATATTAAGATTGATCCTTACTTTGTTTATCTAAGAAAAGATGAAAGCTTGGTCACCCCAGGCATGCGACATTGTCGACAGACTTTTCAGCACTCCTACTAATTTATGGCTATTCTGTGGGAACTGAAAAATACTCAGGTGGCTGATGGTAGACATCCCAGTGATTTACTCACAACATCTGCCGTCCAACTACATAGGCTCCATTCAGAGGTCAGCTTCTTGTAAAACAATGTTCCTCCTGATTTCCATCTCTTGTGCGGGTTGGTCTTGATTGACAGTGGCCCTCAGATTGGTACTGAAAGAGTCTGTCTCCCAAGAGAATGATCATAATAAATTCACTTTTCTGAATCATATCATATTTAGCCAGGTAGTTAATAGAAAAAGGGAGAGGTGAAGAAAGAATGATAAAAAGAAACAAAACCTTACAAAAAAAGTTGCAGGAATCTAAACCCTTAGGATTTCATATCTACTTATAAAATCCTATAGTGTCCTTTTATTTTTTTTAAGACAGCAGTATTCCAGAATAAGTATCTGTGAGTTTAACCTTGAAGTTCTGACATTTATTTGAGAGAGAGATGATTGCAGAGAACTGAATATAATTACTTTATTACCTGCAGGGAAAGTAAGAAAGTATATGTCAGCACGTATTTGTGGACTAAACTCAGTGAGCTAATTATGGTTTAATAAAAGAAACAATCTCAAATTTCTTACCTATCATGAGGATTAAAGTCAATAAAGCCACAGATTATAAACATCGTAGCAATTAATCTGTAATAAAAGTGGTTAGTTCCCACTACATTTATAATCCACTCTGAGTTTATTTAATGAAAAAGGAACACAATAAGAAAGTCAACTGTCTCTAAAAATTGTGTCGGCTTTGAAACATGCATGTTGCAGATACTCCATGAGTTTTCCAAAGACATAGTATACTTAAACCAAGAGCAAGTTTAGAGCTGTTAAGGACAAACAGTGGTTTGATTGTTTTTCAGGTTACATCAAGCCATTTGGCACAGAATAAAACTTCTTAAACAAGTAAAACACAAAGAGCTCATCTAAAAATCTTTCCATCGTATTATTATGTACTTGACGCCAAGATATGCCTGGGCTGGGCAAACAGCCTCCGATTCCATCATGTACCAACCTTGTAGCAAGCCATAGCAGTTTTCTTCTTTTACCAAAAGAAAACCCAGTATAACATTGGGGTCAGGACCACCAATCCCAGAACTTAGGTTAGGATCCTGGCTGTACAACTTGTCGAGTGATGTAGGACAAATCATGTCACCGCTTCCTCCTCTGTTTCCTCGTTTGTCTAATGGAAATCGTTTACTCACTAAATAGGTTTAATGTGATTAATGACTAATGACTAAAATGATAAAATATACGTGAGCTCTTTGGACAGCATCTGGCACATAAGTAGTGCTGCATAAACATTGGCTATTATTAACATGACTATCTGTCTAGGGGGAAAAATGCACATCATGGCATCATGTACACACATGCACATTATGTCGTCTCCTACAAATACTCTCTGAATGCCCCCATTACTCTCTTGCCCTCTGCCCTCACCAGGCTCACAGGCCCTAGCCTTCTGTGTCCAGAATTGCACTCCCCAGTGAAATCACCTGTATACATCGCTCCATTTCTCGCACAGAACAACTTCTCTTTGTTTCAGCTTCTCCAAGCTTGGATCCTCTCACCTTCACTTCATATTGTATTATTATGTACACACACATGGAAGTCTATTTACTGTAAATACTAAATGTGTTTCCTCTCAGCAGACAAAAGATCTGTGAACCAGTATCCAGCATTCTATGATAGCGCATAGGGAATTATAACTTTTTTTTTTGGCAATATAGGTAACACTTACTACTATTAATGTGATATATGCCTGATTTTCATAAACATCCTTCACCATTCAGTAACTTGGCACCATTGGAAAAAAAATGAATATACAGCAGTTGTTTAGTGTAGAACTTGAAAATGGTCTTATTTACCTGTTCAGGCTACTTAGTGAACAAAAATCATGATTAAAACCCATCAATAGGTAAAAATATATGAACAGGTGTTCTTTAAATCAGGACTTTACAAATACTAAACAAGATTATATGTATATATATATTAGTACAGTTTTGCTCATGGAGTAGTATTTGGTAATATTTTCATGCAGAGAGATAGGTAATACAAAATAGAAGTATATAGCCGCTCTCTCATAAACTTTCAATGCTTCCACATTCAGGAAATAGTGAAAATTCAGAATACTTAGCTAGATGAAAGTAAAGAAGGTCATTCTTTGGTCTTCATTACGGATTATCTTCTTTCATTGTTTCCTTCACATTTTCTTTTTTTTTTTGAATGCAGTGGCCATTTGTTTCCCACTGGGGCATTTAAAACCAGCTGTAAAACCTCCGTTATTCCCTGCCACACACACCACTCCACCCCCCCCACACCCTCCCACCCAGCTACACATACATTCTCAGTCCAGATTTAATTTGCGTGTTCCCATCACCTGGATTTTTATTGATCTAGTAATCTTTCCATTTGTTTGTACAGATCTGAGGTTTTCTGCTTCCAATACAATTTGAAAGATGTCTGTCTGGTTACCAATTTCTAAGACCAATATGTTTCTGTGTGGAGCTGTATGAAGCTATCTTGCATTTTCTCTTTTTGAAGATTTGTTCTTTGTGTGTTTGCTTAAATATGAGCTGGAGGTAGGAAGACTCTCATTAAATCTATGGTGATTTATATCATATTCAAACACCCCGTTCTGCAGCTACAGAAGGTCAACTACTCGTAGCAGGGGGTCTTGGCTTGGCAGACATAACTAACCATCACAGGTGTCTGAGACCACAGCCTTCCTCAGAAGGATTATCTTGGGGTCCACTGGGATTCACTTTGCATAAAGGAATGTGGGACTTCCTAGGCAGCACAGGAAAGAAGCCTCTGCCTCCCACTCCCAACAAAGAGCCAAAGGCATGAGCTGGTATGGGTAAATTAACTGCTACTCAGAATTTCTTCTGGTCCAGTCTTCCTAGTGTATTCTCGATTGATGGCTGAACATAGGTGAAATAAAAGAAAAAAGAAAAAACACCTAAAACATGATTTTGGGTTTTTTTTTCCACTTAACTCTCTGAGCGAATCTTATAGCCCAAGATGGTAGAATAAATGTCCGGTGTTTTCAGGAGTGATGGAATGTGGCCCTGACAGCTCTAAATGGGGTCCCTGCAGTCTCTGCACGGTTGGTGGGGACAACTGCAGCCCCTCATACCAGTGTCGCCACAGGCAGCCAGACAGGTGGCGTGGAAACTGTCATATGTTAGATTGCTTATGAACATAGAAGAAAGTAAAAGAGAGGGAGGCAGGAAGGAAAGGAAGAAGAAAAAAAGAAAACACTCCATAGAACCAACAGAAAATGCTATGTGAAGATCAAACAATATTGCTACTTATAAAAAGACATAAATTCTACTAACTTTTAAAGGATTTTAGTAGTAATTTCTGTTTCTACCTTCCCATCTTTGCAAGATTTTACTCTAAAAGTTAAATCTGAGGGTCACCAAATAAGGAAAAAGAATGTAAATTAGAAAACTTTTGATGGCAATTCAAAATGTTTCAGCCTAAATTGTTTTTTCTTCTTAAATTAGCTTGTTCTCTTAAACTTACTCACTGTTTTATAGCTACCTCTTAAAAAGGGAAAAAGAACACAGTGAAAAAGAAAGGAAACTCTTTTTTTTCTCTTTCCAGAAAAGAATTACTATTTTCAGGAGCATTTTCCTAGGAGAGTCATGAATCATTCTTGTCCACTTTGAAGGGGGGCTCTCGTGGCATTCTTTAAGCCTTAGCAATAATATTACAAATATTTATTGTCATAACCAAATATGCCACTTATTTTGTATCCTAAAATCTTTCAATTTCATCCATCGACATCTTGATGTACTTAATGACACAATTTGAATATAACTTAAATATATTGTATTTGTTAAAAATTAGAAGTTAGGAGTAGTAAGAATAACTATATATTTTTTAAAAGCACTTGATATCAAGCTTAAAGACTAAAAGCAGTGGTTTCCTGTAAATGATAACCATGTGAACTTTAACATTAAAAAGTGTTTAAAAAATTTCTGTAACACATTAAAAATATTTATAAAATTGGTAAGTTTTTAGCAGTAAGTGAAAGCTCTTTAAATACATTTGTATTTAAAACTCTTCATTAAAACTGTTTTTTTCTACTGGGGCGCCTGGGTGTTTCTGTTGGCTAAGCATCTGACTTTTGGTTTCGGCTCAGATCATGATCTTAGGGTTATGAGACCAAGCTCCCCACTGAGCCCCATATTGGGCGCTCCATGCTTAGGGGTGAGTATGCATGAGATTCTCTCTCCCTCTGCTCCTCCCACCCTGATCTCTCTCTCTCTAAAATAAATAAATAAATCTTTAAAAAGAAAACTGTTTTTTGTACTAATATTAAAACGAACCAAATAAAATAATTTTGAGAGTCTGACTAACCTGTCAATTTGATTTATAAAATGACATAGTTCATAATATATTTTAATATTAATCACCCAAAAAGGACATTGTACCATATATACCCTCTAGGAAATAAGCTAATGAATAGCCTTCTACATACGTCCCTTTATTAAACATAAGGTAAAATCTCCAAAAATATTTGGTTTCCATTTTTAAGGTAACCCCAGGTCACCACTGTATGGAGCAGGTATTCTCCTTTGGCAACAAGAGTTGATTATACCCTTAATTAAAGGGATGAATGGGAAAGTCTCGTTCTGTTTCTCTCACAATATGAGAAGCAGAAAATTGGGAATTCCACAGCTTCAAACTTGCAATATCCATAAACCAAGTTCAATACAAATAATTATTGAGGAGCTCCTGTGTGCTGAAGACAGTATTTCATAATATAGAAGTATAAATGTGAATATAATAAACACCCTGCTTGCAAAAAAGAATCCTACATGTACTAAAATAACTATCATACGAGGAATAACTGGACAAGGGCCACAAAAGTCAGGTCAGGAGCTCTCAGTACATTTACACTGATTTTAAATGTGACTCCTCATAGTTTGGCTGTTGTAAATAGTGCCACAGTAAACATCGGGGTGCATGTATGCCTTTGAATTAGTGTTTTTGAATTTCAGGCGTGAATACCCGGTAATGAGATTCCTGGATCATAGGGTAGTTCTATTTTTAATTTTTTGAGGGACTTCCGTAGTGTTTTCCTCAGTGACTGCACCAGTTTGCATTTCCACTAACAGTGGATGAGGGTTCCTTTTTCTCCACGTCCTCACCAACACTTGTTTCTTGTGTTTTTGATTTTAGCCATCCTGACGGATGTGAGGTGCTATCTCATTGTAGTTTTGATTTGCACATCCCTGCTAATGAGTGATGCTGAGCATCTTTTCATGTGTCTGCTGGTCACCTAGATGTCTTCTTTGGAGAAATGTCTGTTCAGATCTTTTGCCCATTTTTTAATTTGATTATTTGTTTTTCTGGTTATTGAGTTGTATTAATTCTTTATATGTTTTAGATACTAACCCTTTATCAGATATGTTATTTGCAAATATCTTCTCCCATTCTGTAAGTTGCCTTTTAGCTTTGTTGATTGTTCTCTTCTCTGTGCAGAAGCTTTTCATTTTGGGGTAGTACTGTTAGTTTATTTTTGCTTTTATTTCCCTTGCCTCAGGAGACATATCTAGAAAAATGTTGCTATAGCCTGTGTCAGAGAGATTATTACCTGTGCTCTCTGCAAGGATTTTTATGGTTTCAGGTCTCACATTTATGTCTTTAATCCATTTTGAGTTTATTTTTGTGTATAAAAAAATACACAAAATTTTTTTTGTGGGCAGCCATAAAAAAGAATGAAATCTTGGTGTAATCTAGTTTCATTCCTTTGCACGTGGCTGCCCAGTTTTCCAAACACCATGGGTTCCAGAGGCTGTGTATCCCATATTATATTAATTCCTCCTAAGTCAAAGATCAATTGACTATATAATTGTGGGTTTATTTCTGGGTTTCCTATCCTGTTCCATTGATCTGTGTGTCTATTTTTATGCCAATACCATATTGTTTTAATTTTTACCACTTTGTAATATAACTTGAACTCTGGAAATGTGAGTTTTGTTTTGTTTTTCTTTTTCAAGATTGCTTTGGCTATTTGAGGTTTTTTGTGGTTCCATACAAATTTTAGGATTATTTATTCTAGTTCTTTGAAAAATACTGTTGTTATTTTGATAGGGATTGCATTAAATCTGTAAATTGCTTTGTTGTTTCAACCCATAAATATGGTATGCCTTTCCATTTCTATGAATCATCTTGAATTTCTTTCATTGGTGTTTTGTAATTTTCAGAGTACAGATCTTTCACCTTTTTGGTTAAATTTATTCCTAGATATTTTATTGTTTTTGTTGCAACTGTAAATGGGATTGTTTTCTTCTTTTCAGTTTCTGCTGCTTCATTTTTATTGTATGGGAATTCAACAGATTTCTGTACATTGATTTTGTATTGTGCAATTCTACTGAATTGCTTAGTTCTAGCAATTTTTTGGTAGTCTTTAGAATTTTCTATGTATAGAATCATATTATCTGCAAATGGTGAGTTTTACTTCTTCCTTACCAATTTGGATGCCCTTTATTTCTTTATATCATCTGATTGCTGTAGCTAGGACTCCCAGTACTATGTGAACACAAGTGGTGAGAGTGGCCATCTTTGTCTTGTTTCTGATCTTAGGGGAAAATCTCTCAGTTTTTCCCATTGAATGTGTTGGCTGTGGACTTTTCATATAAGGCCTTTATTATGTTGAGGTGTGTTCCCTCTAGACCCACTTTGCAGAAGGTTTTTATCATGAACAGATGTACTTCGTCAAATGCTTTTTCTGCATCTATTGAAATGATCATATGGTTTTTATCCTTTTATTGATGTTATGTATCACAGCGATTGTTTTGTGAATATTAAACCACCCTTGCATCCTGGGAATAAATACCACTTGGTCATGGGTATGATTTTTTTTTAAATATATTGTTGGATTCGGTTTGCTAATATTTTGTTGAGGAGAGTATTGGCCTGTAATTCTCTGTTTTTGTGGTGCCCTTATCTGGTTTTGGTACCAGGGTGATACTAGCCTCATAGAATGAATTTGGAAGTTTTTCTTCCTCTTTTACTTTTTGGAATAGTTTGAGAAGAATGGGTATTAACTTTTCTTTAAATGTTCAGTAGCACTTACCTATGAAGCCATCTGGCCCTGGACTTTTGTTTTTTGGGAGTTTTTTGATTACTAATTGAATTTCATTGCTGGTGATCAGTCTGTTCAAATTTTCTATTTCTTCCTGCTTCAGTTTTGGTAGGTTACATGTTTCTAGGGACTTATCTATTTTTTCTAAATTGTACAATTTGTTGTCATATAGGTTTTCATTATATTCTGTTATAATTGTTTGTGTTTCTGTGGTGTTGGTTGTTATTTCTCCTCTTTCAATAATAATTTTGTTGCAGCCCAAATGTCCATCAATAGATGAATGAATAAAGATGTGTTTTTATATATATTTTTATATATTATATATATATATTTATAAAATATATATAAATATTTATGTATATTTATGTATACACAATGGAATATTTTTCAGCCATAAAAAAGAGTGAAATCTTGCCATTTGCACCACATGGTTGGAGCTAGAGAGTATAATGTTAAGTGCAATAAGTCAGCCAGGGAAAGACAAATACCATATGATCTCATTCATATGTGGACTTTAAGGAAAAAACAAGCAAAGGGAAAAAAAAAAGAAAGAGACAAACCAAAAAAGAGACTCTTAGCTATAGAGAACAAAGTGATGATTACCGGAAGGGACGTGGGTGGGATTATGGGGGGAAGAAGGGATGGGGATTAAAGAGTACATTTATCATGATTTTAAAAAAAAAAAACAACACAGTCTTTATATGCAAAGTTCCCATTTAAAAACCCTTTCTGTCAAAAAAAAATTGACTCCTCAGTAAATTTTGTTCCTTTTCCTTCTATTCTTCCCTTTTGCTATTATTTTTTTCAAAGAATTTAAAAATACAATACCTTGTCATTTCAGCTGATAAAAAGGTTGGGCAAGGTCTTTAAAGGGAATATAAAGAAGAACTGGAACTTGGACTTGTTATTGTGGTGTGCATAATACATTGTGTTCTTTACAATGTGTTACTGACAAATTAAAAAGACAATACTGATTGTTTCACATGTTCAACCCTAGATGGAAATGGCTCCACATATATTAATCATTTTAAAAGCCAAGACTTTTTAGGTGTCCAAGTGCTTTAAAACACACAAGTTGTTCTAACAGTGATTATTTAGCATGGAATGCACATAGATAACTCTGTGGATTTTAAAAATTCCTCTTCCTTTTAGAATGCGTTTATGCATGTGGGACACAGTTTTAGAAATTTATGGATCTGAAGGAATAAACACTACATGCACAAAAAAAAAAGAGTCTTGTGTGGTTATGGCATAAGATCCCTAATCATTTGTTTACAGTTTACTCAAAGAAAAAAGATAATTTTGGCAGTTCTTAATGAACAAACAGATGATATCAGTAAAATTTCCTCATAATACATGCAAAAATATGAGTATCACCTCAGATTTCCATTAAGCACAAGATTCTTCAGCAAGATTTAGATATATAATATTGATCTCAATATGGGAATTTGGAATAAGACAGAGAATTATTATACATTTAATTAGCAGGAGAGCCTTGGTGGGTTTGTGTATATATGGGTTTGTATTGCGCTCAAAGGTTTTTTTCCCCAATATCTTAATTAGAAAGTGCAAACGTTCTTTCCGCTAACATGTATAGTCTGGAAAGCTTTATAGCCTGGATTGTGAAAATATTGCTGTGAAGTTCTTGCCCTATTTATCCCTCCCAATTTTTATGAAGAGTTGATTTTTTAGTGTGTGAAAATAAAAGAACTATACATGTAACTTATAATGTTCAAAACTTTGATGAATGACAATTAAAATGCATTATTAGGTATCATATATAGCAATACTATCTAAAACTGATAAGACAGTACATTAAATAGTAACCAAAGGGGGAATCGAAGTTTTTAAATCTCCGCCAATGCGAATACATGTTTTAGCCAATTGTATTTCAAATGGATAACAAATAATAACTTACAGGTGGTAACCTAGAATTGACAACCCTCTCTCCTCAGAAAAGAAGCTTGCAGTAAAGGCCAGTGCCTGTGTAAAGTGAGGGTAGAGAAGTATTTAACTCAATGGCTTCTGGGGGCTGGAGGGGGAGGGAAATGGAAAGCAGAAAGGGAAGAGCTTGAAGGGGAAAAAAAAACCAGAGACACATGTTAACAGGAGTATTTTGCAAACTTTCCTCCCAATGTATGTTCCCAATAACAATATCAAAAAGAGAAAAGAAATTGAGATTGCAGAAAAAGTATTAGTTAAAAATATTTGAGGGGCTGCTGGGTGGCTTAGTCAGTTAAGCATCTGCCTTTGGCTCAGGTCATGGTCTCAGGGTCCTGGGATCCAGCCCCATGTAGGGCTCCCTGTTCTGTGGGGAGTCTGCTTCTCCCTCTGCCTTCCGCTCTCCCTGCTTGTGCTCTCTCTCTCTATCAAATAAATAAATAAAATCTTAAAAAAAATATTTTGATTTGCCAAGACAGGTAGTACATTGCAATGTAGCTCTGGCTCTGAGTCCTGGGATGCCAGCTTCCTAGTGGTTCTTTGCTTTTGTCATCAAGTAGTCGGTGATGGTCTTATCCCTGAGCTCCTAAATTTATAACATCAGTCATTTTATTTCCCCTTCTGTTTAGAGGATATCATATATTCTTTCAATTATAATTCAATGTATATCAAATATTGAGAACTTACTGTAGACAAAACATTGAGAATATAGCAGTGAACAAGACATAGTCCCTTCCACGTGTTTTGTGGTCTTACAATTTGAGAATGGAGGGGAGAACATAGCCCTAAACTAAATAACATCAAACAAAGGAGGGTTAGAAGTTTTGATAGTGCTTAACAGAGCAGCTTGGCTTAGTCTGATGCTTCAAAGTAAGACTTTCCCAAGCCATTTATAATTCATCTGATTTATGAATGAGAAGAACATGTTAATTTACTCATGATGAGGAAGCAGAGGGAAGGTTGTATCCAAAGTCTTGGAAGGGGAGAAAAATGGTGTGTCCACAACAACTTAAACAAAACTCAGAGTGGCTGAAGCAAAGAGAGAAAGCAAAATGCTATGGTGAAATAAGTAAGGAGAGAAATGGAGGCAGGAAATGGAAGATGTTGTAAGCTTTTCTAGGAATCCATTTGAAAGGCATCAGTAAGCCACCATCCCAGTGTTTCAAGCTGGGGGAAAATATGATAAGATATACATATTTAACAAATAATTTTAGAAACAATGTGAGAGCCTGGTATAGGATTAATATGCCTCCCTGTTTTAATTGCCAGCTCTTCATCCTGTTGAAGAGGGAGGAATTCTCCTCCTAGGATTATGGAGATGGCTGAACACATGACACCTAATGCTGGGTAGATGAGATGGACAACAGTGTATCAGTCCCAGAGACTTTTATAGTTTGGAAGAGAATATCACCTATCACACAGGGCCACATGGGGGCTGCAACAGGGCCTATGAGAGGCAGGCTTTGCAGTATGTGGAGAGTGAGGTACTCTCTGTTTCCTACAGAGAATTGGCTTATTTGAATAATAGTACCTGGAGCTGCCAGGAAACTGAAGCCCCGCAGTCAGAGATAAGCAGGAAATGCACCTGGTCCTTGTGATAAGCAGTTTGTTTGGCTAGGGGACTTCATCCACAGTGGGAGGGAAAGTTGGGGTTAGGGCGTTCTAGTCCCTCTCCATTTTTCCATGTATCGAGGCACACATAGCAATAGGCCTTAATTTTAGGCCTTATCCCACACTCCGATGAAACCCCAGGGAAGAAAATTTACAAGAAAAATTGCGTAGATGTGAATCCTGAGTTTCTCTGAGTATGCTGAGCTCGGAATCCTGTATATGGAATTCCCTAGCTCCCTGTCACTTCTGTTTTCTTCCCCAATCTCCATGACCATTTTCCAACACAGAACAGAAAGCCCTAGACTCAGTTGTTTCTTTCCTATAATACAGAAGAATGTTTTCAGCCGAGCCCTCCAGGCCTGGCTCTTGAAATGCTAAAAAAGAAAAGGATTTAGAAAATCCTTTCTGAAGGCAGAAGTCTGGCTTAACAGCTTTTTGTGGAACCAAAAAGGTCAAGTGCCCATCAGCCCTTGGCCTGGGGAAGCAAACATAGGAGTTTGTACTGGGGTGAAGACTTGCAAGAACAGGTTTTGTGTGGGGATTAACATGCATTCATTTAATATTTGTCAGTCTGTGTATATTATCTTATACTCTTGCTCTGTCCACAAGTTTTGAATACCTTACATAAATATATCCTGATGATTTACCCCAAAAAAATCACTTTTAAAAAATTCTGTAGAAAAGTCTTTGGACCTTTTTCCCCATTGAATTTTTTTCCTGGATTTCCACTTAAGTGCCTATGGAGGTGGCTATGGTACCCTCGGAGTTGGGGATTACAGGAGGGACTGAAAGCTGAGTGCTAGGGAGTGACAGAGGTGGAGAAGTGCTGTGAGTCACCAGGGCAAAGGCCTGGTCTGGAGTTCAGAAAGGGAGTCAGTCTTGGAGGAAGGGTATGAAAGTCATCCATTCATAGATCAAAGTGAAAACCACACTTGTGAATGGTGAATGAGATTTCCCAGGAGAGCACATCTAAAAAGAGAGGGGGGCCCAAGCCCCAAGGACATGAGAGTTAGGTTCTGGGAGGCTGTACTACCGAGAGAGAATACACTAATACTCACTTCCCAGATTTTCCACTGTAACCCCAAGTGAATACCCGCCTCAGGAATCAAGTTGTTTATACACATGTGCCCTTGCTATTTTGATGTTTCAGCTCCATCACCATCTGTCTGGAGTTTTCCTAAGGAAACTTTATTTTATTGTATGTGCCTCTGAACAGGTGTCAGAAAATATTCACAACCTCCCGCTTTGGGTGCTACTCTAGCTACACAATCCAAAACTCTCTAGCCTCTCACCCAAGTCACATCTCTAATTTGATACTGGATCTTCAGTGACAGTGATGATAGGTTTCCAGAATATTCGTTACAAAAATATTCACATTCAGCACTGATACCTGCAGCCCTAAGAATGTGCTTCCCTGATATGCGCGAAGAATATCTCTAATAGTTTTGTTCTCAAATTCTTGTATGCTTCCTTGATTGAACAGAGGAAGCATAGCTTTTAATTATAAACTTAAAATCATGGGGGAAATATGTTCCTTCTCACAGTGCCTTCAAAAATTTGCTCTGCCAATTTGTATATTAAAACAGTGTTTTTTAAACTTTTTCTCTGCTTCACAATTCTGAGATTTGTACAGAACTTCTAAATAATGCATTTCTAAAATCCAGTTTATAATGGCACTGCAGGAGCTCATTGATAGTCCCTTCTGACTCCTAAGAAAAAGGAAACAAGAAATAATGTCTCTCTGTGCTTTGTTTTGAACATGTTAACTAAATATTACAAGAGCAGATTAGAAAAGCAATCCCTTTATTTAGCTGAGTAATTGCCCACTTGAATCCCTAAAGATCAGTTATTGTAACATGAACTATAAGATTTCCACTAAGAGTCTTAAATGAGTCAATAAAAGGTCATGTTTATATTCGCTAAAAACACTTGAAAGAATAATATTAACATTGAGGCCATGCCCGCACTTGCCCAGCGAAAAGCATTTCTCTAGGAAATACACCACTTTCAACATCAGTATTCTTCTAAATATGCAGCAGATGTAACCATTAAAAGCCACTTTCAGTATTTTTTGATTTAACAGTAATAAAGTGAAGCCAGTGTGAGGTTAATTTGCTTAGAAAGAGGTCTTTTTTAACACCAATGCTGTTGATATCAGCCATACAATCCCAGATGCAAAAGCCTCCAAAGTGTGTAACTAATGTGTTGTTCCAGCACAGTTGTTCTTAACCTGGCAAGGTTAAGGGGATTTCTCACTATCCTTGTCAGTCCATTCTTAGCAGACAAATTGCTACATGTAGTTGAATTTGCAAAATCACTATGCACTTGGCTAGTGTAAACGAATATGGATCATTATGGGAGATTGTAGAGCACTAAGTAAATTATGATCTCTAATAAAACTTGGTTTAAAAGTTTTCATAGTCTCAGAAGACATGTCTCAGTTACTTGCACTAAAAAATGATGTAATGAAATATGTCACATGAGTTAAGAGTTATAAAAGTCAAAAGTAGAAACATTAAAAAAATAAAACCTTCTACTTTGAAATATAAAAATAAAAACCCTATGACTTTTCATTTTTGATGAACATCTTATGTATCCAAAAACTCGTGTCTTTTCTTAGACTCAGGGTAGTGTGGACTTTTCATTTATTTATTTTTAATTTAGTAAATAATTTATTATTTGAAATTATTTGTTAGACTGTCAAATTAAAAAACTTAATCTCAGTGCTTTTTGGTTTATAACTGTTAGATTTTGGGAGTCATTCTCTAGGTTTTAGGTCCTAAGATTAAAATCATAATTTTAGACCTACGTCAAAAGTACACTTCTATGATTTCCAATGTGTTGGGGAAAAGAAATCTGTTGGAAAAATATATATACATTAAGAAAGAATAGTAAGTCATCATACTCTTGGAATAACACTAGAAAGTCAAAGAGAACTTGTGTTGATAACACCTAAGTTAAAGTTGCTATGATGAAAATGTAATGTTTCAGAACAGATTATACCAAAGCATTTCAAAATCATGAGTCTGCTAGATTGAAGACATCTAAAAATCCCCTTGTAAAATCAAACTGTAAATTAGTTTTACACCAATCTACAGAAATTCAAATTCTTTACAAAATCATACAAAATTGGGGGCCAAAGAGAAGAGTTCAGTACAACCACCATTGGCCTAAATCAAATTCTCAGCCCTCTGTCACCAGTGGAGACTTGGTGGTTGGGTATCTGCCATCTTACAAGTAAGCAGGGTTTGGGACTGCTGGTGTGATCATTACCAGAAAATTGAGACCTTCAGAAGGCAGAAATGCATGGAACTTCACTCCAGGAGCCAAAATCTAGGACTTTGAGGGGTGGTTAAGATGTGCTATAGAAACCACCAGAAAGACTGAGCGTATTTAAAGCCAGAATGATGCAACCATTTCTGTGAACATCTCTAAGGCCTTGCTCTAAGAATAAATTACAGACTCATACTCTTTACAGTCACTCTTGTTATCTTAAGGAATGACAGGGATTCAGATCTCAAAATCTTATGACTGATTTGGCAACTCATCCCTTGGCATTTCCCAGATGTCACAGTTTAGTGTGTATGAGATAAAGCCAACAACCATCTCCACAGGGTAGTACTCTCATATTCCAAAAAAATCTTGGATCCTGAATGTGGTCCAGCACTTTCTTTGGTTTTGACAAATAGGAGGAGTGATTACTACTATCATAAAATAGTGTATTCCCTGTAATGAAGGAAAAAGGACCAAGGAGGTTAAGGAGTCAACTGTTATGCAGGTGTGTTTTCTCTTTAGAAAGCTTCCCATTGTAAATGGTGAAGTTTTACAGATGGGAGAAAGTGGAATCTTCTTTTGCCAAATACAAGTGAATGAATTAAACAATAAGGCCAAGTGATATTCTGAAAAAGAAAAGTAGAAAGAAATGAAAATTGATGTCACTGGGAAAAATGAGAAAAAGTTTCATTTTTAGGAAATTGGAACAGAATGACATTATTCTGTTATTTAGAATTTTAATAATAATGTGTTAGGGGTAGAGAGGGCTAGTCTTTCAAGTAATTAATTTTAACAAGTATTTTTCAGACTACAGATTTTGATCCTTTTTATTATTTTTGAAAAATAACAGTTGGAGATATGTTGCATGTACTTTCTAGATGCTCATCAAATTTTTCTTTCTCAAAACATAGGATCACTTCATATTCTTGCATCTGGGTTGAATCCAGGTCTCCTACCTCTGTCTAATGGAAGTAGGTGAAAATAATATATGTACTTCTTGAACTATTCCAGGACCTTTTTGGATGCTCTTTAAGGACTGTGAATTTAAATTATCAGCATCACAAGATGAAAAGAGACTGAATCCCTGGGTACTTGCTTGAAGGTAAATTGCCAAAGAGAAGCAGTCCCAATACACATCAGACTGTGAGAAAAGGAAGAAATAAATCCTTTTTTGGTACTATGTTTATAAGATTTCTGCTTTATTTTTAACCAGAGCATACTTTAGTTTACCCTAACTCATAAAGTGGTATTATGTGAGGGCAACTGCGTAGTAAAGACCTAAAATATTTCATATAGGTTTAGAGATTAGGTGATGGACAGCAAGAAAACTGACATTGAAATTTAGAAAAATGATGATCCATATTGTGCAGAGGCAAACATTTGGTAAAACTGACACATGCCGTAACTTGAAAGGCTGACTATGTGTCCATTCAGCTAGATAATGTAGGGGTATATGATTGAGGAAAAAAATCAAATAATTAGTATATTTTAAACATTATTGACTACTTTTAACAAGGTGTTATCATCAAAGAGAGGAACTTGAAAGTTAATTGGCCATTTTGCAAGCAAGAATAAAGGAGAATAAAGTCCGGAATTTCTGTGCCTTGTAAAGTTGAAAAACAAACAAACAAACAAAAACAACTGTTTACAGACTCCAAGCCTTTGGTGATGGTATTTTAAAAGGATTGAACAGTGAAAAACTAGTAAGATGTCTTAGGTGAATAAAATAAATCAAAACTAAAATTAGGGGCACCTGGGTGGCTTAGTTGGTTAAGCGTGTGACTTTGGCTCAGTTCATGACCTTAGGGTCCTCATGTGGAGCCCCAGTCTGGCTTTGCACTCAGCTGGGAGTCCACTTCTCTCTCTCCATCTCCCCCTCGCCCAACTCCTGTGTGTTCTCTGTCTCTCTCTCTTTCAAATAAATACATAAAATCTTTAAAATCAATAAGTATATGTAGAACCTTTCCACCCATTATCCTAAATAGGTGGTCACCATTAAGTCAAGAAAGAACCATGTTAGTAAAAAGCAGTGAAATAAAGATATTTAAGAACTACATCTGGAAAACAAATTTGGTTATGTGATTACTGGTATACTGGTTCCCCCTTTTCTGCAGTTTTGCTTTCTAAGGTTTCAGGTACGCAGGGTCAACCTCGATTGGGAAGCAGATGCTCTTCCTTTTGACCTACCGTCAGACGATCAGTAGCAGCCTAATGCTCTTTCACAATGCCTGCATCATTCACCTCACTTTATCTCATCATACAGGTGTTTTATCATTTCAGACCATCACAAGAAGGGCAACTACACTATGATAGGATATTTTGAGAGAGAATGAGAAAGACCACATTTATATAACGTCTATTACAATTGATTGTTATAATTGTTTTATTATTAGTGATTGTTAATCTCTTACCGCGCCTGATTAATAAATTAAACTTTACCATAGGTACTTATGTATAGGAAAAAACATAGTATATATAGGGTTTAGTACTCTCTGAGGTTTTGGGCATCCAATGGTGGTCTTCCCCACTGTTCTGTGAAAGGGAAGTATCTGCAAAAGGAACTCCAAAGGCTGAAAGGGCCATGAGACAGAAGAAAAATGTTGATAAATCCAGCTCAACAAGAAATGGTTTCTTAAAGGGACTTACAGACAGAAGCATGTCTTGGGTGGCCACAGTAGATCTCCACAGCTGTATCTCCAGTAACGCCTGCTTTTATAATCTTAGGGGCTAGGGAGAGAGTGCTGGTAGACTACCTGGGAGGAAGTATTTGAGAATAGTTGTGTGTCATGGCCATAACTCTAGAGCAGATCAAAGACATGCCCCAATGATGTAGGGAGTTATTAGACAGAAAGAATGTATGTGTGTGGGGGTAGGGGGCTGTATTCAAGAAGGCTTCCGGTTACAGAGTGGTTCAGCATGGAATATTTGTCCAAGATGGCATTAGTCTTGCTCACACAACAGCAGATAAGGTAGAACAGCTGTACATGTAAACAGTAAAACATATCAATAGTCTATTGGTTTGATATAATTTTATTGGAAAAAAATCACAAATTTGAACTAAAGCCTTTGACTGTTTCAGATTTAAAACAAAAAAAATTAATAATAATAATAAAACTTTGAGTTCCCAAGTTTCAGTGAGCATGGTATTTTTGCTAACCATGTTCACTTCAAATGTAGCCAGGGAGGATAGTGGACTAAGAGGAGTATCCAAATGGGTAAATCAGGGGGCTATGGAGAAAAGAGAAAAAACAATTCTTTCTAAGGAAATGAATGAGTGCCTGATTGAGGTAACCCCATGCTCAAGGCAGTACACCTTCAAAAAGTCTTCCCAGTGGGATTTCAGAATTATAATGAGACAGTGTCCACTGTGTGTCTTCTATTCTTTCCCTTTCTAAATGGGAAATTTTATTCTTTCTGTGTTCTGCCATTGGGTATAGTGGGGTGTGTGTGTGTGTGGTGTGTGTATGTATGTGTATGCAGGGGGAGGTAGCTTAAGAACTTGTTCATTTAGTCAATAGGTTGCCACTATAAAAGAAATCATAGCTCAACTATTGGAGAGTGACTTCGCTTTACCAAAATGTACAGCACGTTGAGCTTGATGCAGTCACTGGAAAGAACTTTGCTTTTTCCTCTTTGGGGAGGAAATGAGTATATTACATGTAATAAAGGACAAGCAAAATTGGTATTTAGTGATCAAAAGGGTAGAGTGTGTTAGAAAATGATTAGGTATTCATCAAACTGTTTCATTTTCCTTGGCACGCAGTGAGATTATATTTGCAAGCCTTCTTTGCGAATAACTTGGGTTCACATGAACAATTCTATCTAATGGAAAGTGGGAGGAAATGATGAAAACCACTTCCGCCTGGCTGTTAATGTCTCTTCTGGGAATATCGTTTTGCTCTCTCTTGCCTTTTGGCTCTGATCCGAGGTCGTGCGCTCAAGGTAGTGGTAGCACAAGACGGAAGCATCCTAGTTCTCCAAATCCCCACTTCTAGGAAAGCCAGTGGAAAACATCATTGAAGATACGTGTTATAACACCTAGTATTATGTGAAATAGATCGCTGATCCATTTCTTCTACTGCCAGTATTTCCATTCGATCTACACTCTCTTTCCATCCTTAAGCATCCTCCACCCAGATCAGAGTAACGTCTCAGGTGTGATTATGTTCTATATAAACATTCCATAAATTTGCACGGACTATGGTATCATCTTCAAATTATGAATATAGAATGTAAGGTTTCAAGCTGCCTTTTCTTTTCCACTTTTCTCAATTTTTTCCGGTGTCTTTGAATCATTCCCTATTTTTATTTCTCTGTTTGGAAATTTCCTGTTCATTTCCCAAGGCTGCTTGTGTGTGGTTTTCCAGTCATCATCTGGGACAGGGGTGGGAGTAGGAGTTGTGGAGAGGTGTGCTTGGTTACTTTTTTCTCCATTCTCTCATAGCATGTTACATATTTCTCTTATTTTATTATAAATATTTACTTATGTGTATCTTTAACTGTAAGTATTCTCCTCAAAAAAAAATCTAATTTAGGAGCACCTGGGTGGCTTAGTCAGTTAGGCGTCCAGCTCTTGATTTCGTCTCAGGTCATGATCTCAGAGTCGTGAGATCAAGTCCTGTGTCAGGCTCCACGCTGAGTGGAGAGCCTGCTTAAGATTCTCTCTCTGTCAGGACACCTGGGTGGCTCAGTAAGTTAAGTGTCTGCCTTTGGCTCAGGTACTGATCCCAGGGTCCTAGGATTGAGTCCCACATCTGGCTCTTTGCTTAGATTCTCTCTCCTTCTCCCATTCCCTCTGTCCCTCCACCTGCTCTCGCTCTCTCTCTCTCAAATAAATCTTTTTTTTAGTCTAACTTGTCTTGTCCTTTGCTGGCATAGTTTATACACATATTCGCCCCATTTTATGTAATAAACATAATAAATAAAAAAGTAGCAATAGAAATGTTATTTGTATAGCCAGTTTATATCATCATTTAATTGACAAAAGTAGATTTTAGCTGAAGAATGTACTTAGGAAATTCCTTTTATACATTTTCCTATCTTATATTTTTATTACCTCTTCATTCATTATTATTGCTCTTCACATGTAAAAATCTATTCAGCATAAAGCTTCTGTATGGTATTTTATTATGTTCTTATATTTTATTCATGGTAGTTTTATTAGCCATGTTTATCACAGTGTAAGAAGTTTTCACTATGAAAGAGAAAAATAGTTATATCATTCTTGCCCCCAGGTACAACTAAAATGTGTTTTTAATGTAGACTTAATTGTTAGTATAAAACTAAATTGGTAGTCCAAACTGCATTTAAAACCAAATCACATCGCTAATATTATAGAGGACACTGGGCTTGGAATTATAAACCCATGTCCATTTCTGTCTTATTCTTTTTTTTTTTAAAGATTTTATTTATTTATTTGACAGAGATAGAGACAGCCAGCGAGAGAGGGAACACAAGCCAGGGGGAGTGGGAGAGGAAGAACCAGGCTCATAGTGGAGGAGCCTGATGGGGCTCGATCCCATAACGCCGGGATCACGCCCTGAGCCGAAGGCAGACACTTAACCACTGTGCCACCCAGGCGCCCCTCTGTCTTATTCTTACTGAAAATTGAAAATTGACTTCTGATTAAATATTTTGAATGTTTTGGATTAAACTGTAAAAACTGATTTCTCTCTCCCTGTCATTAATTTGTTGAGATGTATCAAATCATTTATGATTCCTGTTTTGCAAGAAAGTGATGTCTCTTAAACCCTATCAAGAAAGAAATTTAAAACAAGCTCACTTTCTGAATTAGAACTGGATTTTATAATGAGGTGTCATTCTGCAGAAACAAGAAATTATTTTATGCTAATGCTGTATTTATTTCCTTGGCAATGTCAAAGAGAATTGCCTTGAACATTTTATAATATGACTTAGTATTCATAGCAATGACAGCTGAAGTCATAGTTTTCCTTCACATTTCTTCAAATTTATTTAGTTTGCAAGATATTTTGCCACCAAGCTCATGTGAGGGTTTCCTATAAGTCAACAAATACAAACTGTGAACCCATGGTATAAGGCACTATGCTAAAACAGAAAGCTATAATGCAGCACAATTCATAAGCCAACTACCATTCTGGAATTGAAAGTATCTTTGTTTTCATAGATATTATATCATGTATTCTTTATTAAAACCATACAAGATAGAGTTATTACTACACCTCCTTCCCTTTTTACCAATCCATTTCTATTTGAGTTCAATATAAGAGTGAGTGCTTTTCCATTGTCTTGACTCAGAAAAAAATAAACGGATTTATTTAGAAATACTTGAGTGGGGATGTTGAAGATAGGCTTTTCTCTTCATTCACCTGGAAGTCCAGGATCCACTTTCTGATTTTCTGGGGCTTGTGACTGTCTGGAAATGAGAGAAGGATTGTCTATATGCGGTAAGTCTAGTGAGGACTCAGCAAAATCTTGGGAAATGTAACCGGAATCATGTATGCGGAATAGTTTCCAGGTAACATACTGGCTACGGGTGAGGGGAAGCACTCTTTCAACACTGGTGGGAAGAGAAATGGTATGAGCCCCAGCATGAGGGAGACGTACTGCTACTAGTTGGCTACTACAGCCCTCATTAGACTCCATGCCAGCCATGGACATGTTCTCTCAAGTGGTCACTCTGATGAGTACCCTGTTCCAGTGGACCTGGTCCTGGAGTGCACCAGCCGCTCCCTATGATCTTCTCCTTGCCCATCTCTCTCTAACTCAATTTTGCATCTCATATTTCCAGTCCCACCTCCTTAATGCTAGGATTCACTGCCTCAAATCTGTAGGCTGCATTCAGCTTTCGTTAACTGGTATCTTTGCCCCACACCTGTCCTACTTCATGACTCCATGTTGCCACACCTCCTAAAACACAGATCTGATGGTATTTCCTCAAGGACCAAGCTTCTTAGCATAAAATTCTTCCTGTCTGATAGCCCCCATCTCTCACCACGCCATGCTTCCCAACATGGTCTAACACAGAAGAAACTTTTTGAGTATTCTTTCCATTCAAAATCCTACTCTAAACCATGAAATCTTTGCTCATGTTCCCACTGCTTGGGAAGACCTTTCTCCTCTTTCCTGTATGGAAAAATCCAAATATCTTCACATCTACAAATTTCCACACTGTTTTAACAGGAGAAGTTAATGATGGCTCTTTCCTCAAAAACATTGTTTGTCTTTTAAGCACATGTATTCTATCATTATCAAATGCATTGAAAAATTTTTGCGAATATGTCTATCCCATTAATTGCTGAAGTTCTTAAAATCCAAGCAAGCAAAAACCACGAGCTGCAATGGCCCACTACAAGCAAAACACAATTTATTTTTTACCTTCAGTGACTGTTTAATCTTCACTAGACATTCCTGCATCTTTTTTCATGATATACTTTTATTTGGAATACTCTGGCTTGTTTCCCATATGTTAAATTTCTAAGATTGTATTTGAATGTCATTACTATTATGAAACAATTGGTGTGTGAATGACACAAACGAGATTATTTTCTTTTTTAAATATTTAATTCTACCCTGCTTCAGAAAATATTAAGGATTCCTTCCTCTATTCTTCCATAGCAGTGTATATATCAATAAGGACACAGAATATTGTTATTATCAAAGAGAAGTATAATGTAGTGGGTAAGAACAGTGGCTCTGGAGACAGGCAGACCTAAGTATAAATCATAACCCAACCATGTACCAACTTTGAATTTCGGAGGTTCATTAACTTTGTTAAGATTCCATTTACTGGGGGGGCGCCTGGGTAGCACAGTCGTTAAGCGTCTGCCTTCAGCTCAGGGTGTGATCCTGGCAGGGTGTGATCCCGGCATCCTGGGATCAAGTCCCATATCGGGCTCCTCCGATGGGAGCCTGCTTCTTCCCCTCCCACTCCCCTGCTGTGTTCCCTCTTTCCCTGGCTGTCTCTCTGTCACATAAATAAATAAAAAAATCTTTAAAAAAAAAGATTCCGTTTACTGGGAAAGCCAATTTCACATTAGTGCCTAAATTCAGAGATTGTTTTATGTGTGTTGTGTTTATTAAATGACACATTTTTCATAAAATGCTTAACAAAATACGAGGGATTAATAAGTGTTTGACAAATGCCATAAGTACTAGATGATTTGTGCCTCTTTCAAGTGAGGAGATTGGGGAAACCAGATAAGTCCTATTTCAGTCCTCCAGGAAATCTGGCAATCCCAAAACAGCCTGTCCAAGAGGTCATGGCTGTGTAGAGAAGTAGGACTGTCCGCGACATTTTCAAGGAACATAGAAATAATAACTGGTTAAAAACCACTGGTCTAGATTTAATGTATCTTGAAATCAAGCACTCTATTTTGCATCTTCATTAGCAACATAATTGTTTGCATAAAGCGGGTGTCTCAAAATGTTTTGAAGATCTGAATTGGAAATGTGAAGTTAAATATTATTCCAGCTTTTCATTCTAAACTAGATTATATGCTCATTTTAAGAGCTTCCTGCATCCTATTTTTGTTGTTGTTTGTTTTTTGAGAAAGAAACCATTTGGCTAATAAGGAAAGAGTTTCAGTTGGCACTGAAATAATGACATCACTGTGTAAGAGTATAATGAACAATGAATGGAATGTGGGCTTTTGAACATGGAGAGCAATATTTGGAGCAGCATATTTGCTCTGCATGGGTGGTAGTTATTTGGAAACATTCATGGTAACGTCTGGGTCATTAACCAGGTCAACCAGGCTGCTACTTAGAAGCCATGTCTACCAAAATAACTCAGTCTAACTATTTTCCTCCTGGCTGTTCAAAAAGTAATAGTGTGCCCTACACTCACACCTAAAGCTGAAGCCTGTCAGTTCAGTAATTGTGCAAAGGAGAGCAAAAATTCTCAAAACTACTTTTGTTTCAGGGTAATGATAATCTGATCTCCAAAACATGGATTGGATTGATTTTTTTTTAGTAATATATTTCACATTAGATTAAACTGATATGAAGTTGCTTCAACCCCCTAGAAATAAAAGGGAATTTTTTTTTCTGGTTCAGGAAAAATTTATGTCACAGGATTCTTAGTCTCATTGATTTTTCATAGAGAGATGAATGGAAGAAAATTTCACTTGATAGAAAATTGTGTAGATTTCACTTTAATTTTAAAGAAAATTGTTCATCTCAGATTTGTCAATTTTTTTTATTTTAAATGTGTGTTAATTTTTAAAAATTACATAACACATCTGTTTCATTAAAATGTATGGATTTCAGTTTTTTTGTGGGCCAAGGATCCAGAACAAGAATTATATTTTCAATATCACCTCATAAATTTTAAACTAGAACATGTTATATTACCCAGATGCTCTCCTTTTCAGAATGTAGAAATCCACTAACAATACACTTATTTAAATATTGATGATGTAGCCTTTCTCAAAGTATATTAAGGGTAATTGACTAATGGCATGCACAGTTTTGAGTCTAAGAAAATTAAGACCCTTTTAGAATGTGTTTTTGGAAAAAAATCTAAATATAATTGGGGAAAACTACTCATTCTCCAAAATGAACTCTAAATATCAGTGGTCAAAATTTGAAATACTTAGATGCAAAATTAAGAAAATAATAGCATCTCTGCCATGGAAATGTAATGTAGGTCAATGAAGTGTTAATTATATACATATTTATTTTTTCCCATCACTTACTAGATTATTTATATAATACATACATTTTATATTTAAAACATATATGCGCATATATATATGCATTTTTTATAAATATAGCTTTTTCTAAGAGTAAAGAATGGTATTTTAGTGAAATAAATATTAATATTTTAAGAAAAAGGTTATCTTCTAAAAGTGTGGTAAATTCATGCCAGATCACCTTGTAGAAGTATCAGCAATTTAAAATATCTTGAACGGTGTAGGATAGTACCCATTTCTCTGTACTCTTTTCCAATCAGAATAATATAAATTTTAAAACCATTGCTAATCTGATAGGTAAAAAATACCCCCATGTTTCATCAGTTTACACCTATTTCATTACTAGTGCTGCTGTCATCTTTCATCTATTTGTATTTTTTTCCTTTTCCTTTTGTGGTATTTTTCTTTTGCTGTACATTAAATGGCATACATGTAATGCCTAGCATCCACTATGCCTTTAGGGTAGACCAAGGATACAATAAGAAATAGAACACAGGTGTGCAACTGTAGGGTAACAAGAATTCCTTCATATAGTAGCAGGTAGAACTCAGGGTGCTTTTATGTCTCCTTTACCAGAATAATGGTATAATTTTGGTAATGGACCTGAAGCTCAATCATTCCAGCAGGTTGCCACACAGGTGTAAGTATGTATAAAACTTCAGGCATTCTTCTGTAAGTCACTAGGGAGGCATGAAGGACCTGTTTCATCCTTTGACAGTTTTTATCCTAGTTCTGTTAGCAATCTAAGTGGAGAAAATTTCAACTAAGCTGTCATTCTCTTTCATATTCATACTCAGACCACTTTTTTTTGTTTTATGTTACAAATATCATTAGTTTTTGTTGTAGTGTTCCATGATTCATTGTTTGTGTAGAACACCCAGTGCTCCATGCAATACGTGCTCTCCTTCATACCCATCACCAGGCTAACCCATGCCCCCACCTCCCTCCCCTCTGACACCCTCAATTTGTTCCCAGAGTCCATAGTCTCTCATGGTTCGTCTCCCTCTCTGATTTCCCCCCTGTCATTTTTCCTTTCCTTCTCTTAATGTCCTCCATGCTATTCCTTCTGTTCCACGTGTAAGTGAAACCATATGATAGCTGTCTTTCTCTGCTTGACTTATTTCACTTAGCATAATCCCCTCCAGTTCCATCCTTGTCGATGCAAATGGTGGGTATTCATCCTATCCGATGGCTGAGTAATACTCCATTGTATATATGGACCACATCTTCTTTATCCATTCATCTGTTGAAGGGCATCTCTGCTCCTTCCACAGTTTGGGTATTGTGGACATTGCTGCTATGATCATTGGGGTGCATGTGCCCCTTCTTTTCACTACATCTGTATCTTTGGGGTAAATACCTAGTAGTCCAATTGCTGCAGACCACTTCTTTGTAGCCTAGACTTGCCCTGACTGGAATAGGACTGTGTGAATAGGACCCTTATATCTCTTTCTTTTCTTTTCTTTTCTTCTCTTTTCTTTTCTTTTCTTTTCTTTTCTTTTTTCTTTTCTTTTCTCTTTTCTTTTTTCTTTCTTTCTTTCTTTCAATTTATTTATTATTTTAGAGAGAAAGAAAGAACACATGCAAGTGGGGGAGAAGTGGGGGGAGAGAGAATCTCAACTGACTCTGTTCTGAGCATGGAGCCCTATGTAGGACTGGATCTGAGGACCCTGACATCATGACCTGAAGTGAAATCAAGAGTCAGATGCCCAACTGACTGAGCCACCCAGTCACCCCCAGGACTCTTATTTTCTATGAGAAATCATTTCTTCTGCCTTCTTCAGTCCTCTTCACTTGGATGAAGGAATACCACATAAAGGATTCATATGGCTGAGCATGACCAATGACAGAATTCATCTCTGACTTCATGATTGGTCCAAAATGAGCACATAGCTTACATCAGAGCAAATACAGGCTTATTTTAGATTTTGTTGAGGGAGCCCTTTTCTTCTTTGGTGGGTAGCTGAGAAAGTAGGATAAATCCCAAAACTGCCAGCAGTCTCCTTGCAATCATGGGAAAAGGGCTTGTCTGAAATGCAGCCAGCATGCTGGAAAACAGAACAGAGAGGTGGACAAAGAGTTCAGATGCCATAGCTTAAACAGTTCAGTCCAGCTATGCGTAAGTTTTCCACGTTAATGAACAAATACATCCTATTTCTATTTAAGCTGGTTTGTGTTGGGTTTTTGATATCGATATTGAAAGATTCATGACTACTACAATAGTTCATGTTCTCTGAACATGGAGAGTATACATTTTTTTTCATAAAAAATGGAGTATACATTTTTTTCATAAAAATTCTCTTTATTATTTTAAATTCTCTATTTTTAATTGTGTTATGAGAGTTTTTTTCATAGAGTTTTGATGATTTTGTATTTTTTATATTTTTATGAAGGTCAGTTGAACTTTCACAGTTTCTTCCTCAGGTAACATGTTTATAAAATCATACTATACCTATTCATTTCACCCATTTAAAAAAAAAATCACACTTACAATATATACTAAATTCCCATTTTATGAGCTTCTTTTTATTGGTGTTTCATTGCTTTCTCTGTCTTTGAAGATATTACCATATTCATTTTGATTATTTTGGTTTTTGACACATTTTAATGTCATGATTTTTTATCCCTGCACAATTTTCTTTGCTGTTATTGCATTTTTATTTCTGGGGTAGAATTTTAGAATCATTTTATTGTGCTCCCTAAAGTAATATGTGGATTTTGATTATAGTTATAGTCAATATATAAATTAATTCATGGTAATTCCTACTTTTACAGTGTTAAACTTTACTGTTTAAAAGTATAGCCTATCTCATATGCTGTTTAAATATCCTCAGTGATGTTTTATGGCATTCAACAAAGAGGCCCTGAACATTTTCTTTTAGCTTTTTTTTCCCAAGGAACTCTATAATGTTTTATTTTGTAAAGTCATTTTTCCCATTGTATTGTATTACTGTGTATTGTGAGTATACTAGAAATCTGTAGGCCATGGCATACCACCCCTTTTTTTGAGAGAGAGAGAGAGTGTGTGAGGAAGAGAGAGAGGGAGAATCCCAAGCAGGTTCTATACCCAGTGTGGAGCCCGATGCAGGACTTGATCTCACAACCCTGAGATCATGACCTAAGCTAAAATCAAGAGACAAGACACTTAACCAACTGAGCCACCCAGGTGCTCTGTGTCATATCCCTTTTTGTAAGACAGTGGTCATCTCATATTAGTTTTAATAATTATTTCACTAAACCTTTTGGGATTAATTGGTAGAGAGTTGCATTTTTGTAAATCTTAGTAGTCTTTTCTTGTCCTTTCCAGTGTTCATAACTTTTATCCCCTTTGTGAATTGCCTAATATTTCCTATAAAATGTTACATATTACTGGTAATGGGCATATTGTTTTGTTTCTGACATTAATAGAAATACTTCAGATTTTCTAGTAATATTGTGATAACCGCAAGTGTATGTGTATGCATGTGTTTGTATATATTGTTAAAGGACAAACTGAGGCATATTAAAGTTTTGAAGTGTTTATTTGAGCAAACGTTAATTTTAACCCAGAAGTGCCAAACAGGAGGTTGTTAGGAGCACCCATAACAGGAGCTGAGGGCAGGATGTTTGTTTATAGGGAAGACATGGAAACAAAGCAAGGGAATTATTTGATTGGCTACAGCTTACGCAGTTGCATTGTTTGGGAGAGCCTAGTTGGCTGCTTGTAATTGGTGGTTCTTCTTCACCTTGAGGCATTTGCAGGAATTGACTGTCTTAGATTTCAGTTTGCTTACATGACCCACCAAGGCATGGAACACCTCAGTATAATGGCCTCTTTGTTTGATTACTCTAACAGTATTCATATACAGCTTAAATCGACATGGTACATAAGATGGTTGGATTGATGGGGAAGGTCTTAGGGCAGAGTTGTAAACATATTCTACAGGGGATGGATATCTAGCCAAAAACTATGTGGGCACCTTGATAAACTGGATCATGCACTGTTTACCTAAAGAGGCAACCATTATTCAATACTGAAACCATTGATTGTCGGATTAAATTTAAAAAGGGCTTTTATGATACAAATGTTGGCAAATCTTTAAGAATAAGCAAGATGAGGGGTGTCTGGGTGGCTCAGTTGGTTAAGCGTCTGCCTTCAGCTTTGGTCATGATCTCAGAGTCCTGGGATCAAGCCCCAGGTCAGGCTCCCTGCTCAACAGGGAATCTGCTTCTCCCTCTTCCCCTGCTTCTCCCCTCCTGCTCTTGCTCACCTACATTCTCTCTCTCTCTGTCAAATAAATAAAATCATAAAAAAAAGAGACAAGATGATACTGTAGTGATACTGTAGTGCTGGACTGTTTGAAAATTCCAGTGCCTTACAGTACCAAACGTACGTCCTGTCTGTTCTATGTGGCATCATGGTTTGGCTGCAGCTCTGCTGCATGTCTGCTATATGTCATATTCACCCCAGGTAAGCGGAGTTGCAGCAGAGGGCAAAAAGAAGGTGCTGAGTCCTTCAGTAGTTCTTAAAGCTTCAATTAGTCAGTAACATTCCACATACCAAAGCAGTCATACGGCCAAAACTAATGTCTATGAGGATGGGAGGTCTACTTCGCCAGAATGGTGCAGAAAATAGTAACATTCAATCTATAGCAACTACTTCGTAATGTATATGAATACAAAGTACGAGGAACAAAACTTGTCAGCAGGGCAGGTTTGGCTTCTGGGCCACCATCTTGCAAACTTTATTTATTTATTTATTTTTATAATTTTTATTTTGTTATATTAGTCACTGTACAGTACATCCCCAGTTTTTGATGGATTGATCTGTGATTCATTATTTGCGTATAACACCCAGTGCACTGTGCAATATGTGCCCACCTTAATATCCATCACCGGGCTATCCTAATCCCCCATCCCCCTCCCCTCTGAAGCCCTCAGTTTGTTTCCCACAGTCCACAATCTCTCATGGTTCCTTCCCTCTTCTGTTTACCCCCCCCTTCATTCTTCCCTCCATCTTGCAAACTTTATTTCATACTCTTTAGCTGTAATTCTAGTACTAAAACCATATGATTAATGTTCTCCAATTCACTGAATCAAAAAATACAGTTGACTCGGTGAATTGAAGCTGGAAATCTTCCAATATCCATTGGAAAATAGAAGCGTCAGAACTCCACAATAGCCTTTGGTGGCCTGTGGAAGAATCATTGAACCATCAATATTGGGTAATTATTTACAAAAACTAGAATTTGAATTCTTTCCTGAATTTATCACCTGTCAGTCAGCATTTCTCGTTATTAATTATAACTTGTCAAGGCATTTCTTATTGTTTGAAGATGTTTCTTTTTTTTTTTAAAGATTTTATTTATTTACTTATTTGACAGAGATAGAGACAGCCAGCGAGAGAGGGAACACAAGCAGGGGGAGTGGGAGAGGAAGAAGCAGGCTCACAGCAGAGGAGCCTGATGTGGGGCTCGATCCCATAACGCTGGGATCACACCCTGAGCCGAAGGCAGACGCTTAACCGCTGTGCCACCCAGGCGCCCCTGAAGATGTTTCTTGAACCAGTACCATTATTTCAAAGATTACAGAAGCCACTATGATGGCAGAGAGATGCTCCACGTATATCCCTTTTCAAAGAAAGACTTCCTGTCAGAGCTGCAGAAAGGGCTGTCAGTGGACCACATTCAGCTGACAGCTCCTTCAGGACTGCCTCACCTGCAATAGACCATTTTGCCCAAGATTATGCTCTTTCCATGGCTGCCTCCATCCTGTGACAGATTGATCTGGGGACATCAGTCAGCCTAGCTGCAGGGGTATAAGAAACTCTCAATCTTGACCTAACTTGGAACAATCCTTAGGTGTTAGTTGCAGAGCTCCTTGTGGGATCAGCCAATGCACATTGGTAGATGCACAGCCTCTCGCTCTGTCCAGTTCAGCTGCTCTGATCTCCCTTCTTCCCTTTCAAAGTTATTGATCCCAAAGAAACTTCCTTGTAAGCTTTCTCTGGGCTAAACTTCATTTCAGAGTCTGCTATAGATAACCCAACCTGAGCTAGTCTTTGAATATCCTTTTATTACTTTGTTGTCATAGCATATAAAGTAGGAAGAAAAAAAAAACGAATTTCAACTCTCTAGAATTTGACATTCATACAGTAAAAATTCTAATCAAATTTCAATATTAAACCATTTTTTATGAGAATGAGAGAGAAAGAAACAATCTTAAAGTACTATGGTAGAACAAATATTTTTAACCATGTCTATCAATTACCTTGATTATATTTTACATATATATATATTATATATTTAATTTAATTACTAAATATTACTTATCCTTGTATAGTGATTGTATTTTGTGATTAAGTCTGTCATTAACGTGCGATCCTTGAATTGTTCTGTGGGCAAATACTTCACGGTAATATTGGCCAAATCTCCCAAATCTGTGCCGTTGTTCACAACAGTATATATATGGTCAAGTGATTGCAACTGCGAGAGGAATGAGGTGGGTGAGTTGGAAAGAGGACAGGGAAGAACTAGTTTTGTCCCGATGTTGTTATAAATCCTTTAGCACTACTGACTTTTAAAAATCATTGTGTGAAATATTTGGATAAAAATAGATTTTTTTTAATGTCCTAGGCATTGGTGTGAATACTCACCTCATCTAGTTCTTCCAAGAAACCACAATTTAAGTCATTTACTTAAGGTTGCATATATTTGGCAAAATAAAACTAAGCTTTGAACCCAAGCAGTCCGATTCCAAAAGGCCCACCACGGGAATCACTGCGTAGTACACCTAACCCCACCTTTAAACTAAATAATTGATACAGAGAATAATTGTTAATGGAAATTCAGGCATGACATGTATTGGAAAAGATAGCAGGATAGATTAAGGATTTGACCTGTCTTTTAAAGTAGTAATATCAGGGTGCCTGGGTGGCCCAGTCGGGTAAGCGTCTGCCTTTGGCTCAGGACATGATCTCTGGGTCCTGGGATGGAGCACCACATGGGGCTCCCTGCTCAGCAGGGAGTTTGCTTTTCCCTTTCCCTCTGCCTCTCCCCCTTCTCGTGCACATGCGCACACATGCTCTTTCTCTCTCTCTGTATCTCTCTGTCTCAAATAAAATCTTAAAAAATAAAGTACTAATATGAATTTGAAATAAGGAGGGATGTCAGGGGGCATAGTGAAAACTGTGTGTGTGTGTGCGCGTGAATTGTATGTCTCCAGACAGCAGGAAAAGAATGAACAAGGCTATAGAGATGAAATAATACAAAATAAACATTCTTCTCTAAATTATTGATTTGTTTTAACATGAATAATTAATTTAAAACATATAATTCTCCCTGGAAAATTCATGAACAAAAACAATATCAGTATTAATATATCACAAACTTTATATAACCAAGTTGACACCAAAAGCAAAATTTACGGGGCACCTGGGTGGCTCAGTCAGTTAAGTGTCTACCTTTGTCTCAGGTCATGATCTTGGGGTCCTGGAATCGAACCCCACATTGGGCTCCATGCTCTCTCTCTCATTACCTCTTTCTCTCTCTCAAATAAATACATACATCTTTTAAAAAATATAAAGGTTGATGTAAGTACACACACCTATATTTAAATATTCATTGGGAGGACATCTGTTCCCTCCTATAATCATTGCTAATCATACCCACTAAGGAAAAGAAGAGGCAGTAGTCAGTACCTGTTCTTTGATGCACATATTCATTCTGCCTTTTTCAAAGGGGGAAAAAAGTAAAAACTTCCTGCACAAAACAATTCTTTGGCTATGGAATGTGTCAAGTCAAATGCCAAGAAGTATCTTTGGCATATTCATGAATTATTGACCTGACTTTTTGCTTTTGCTCTCCTTAGTCAACAAAAAATTTTGAATATCACTCCCACATGTTTTCAACTTTGCATGATCGCAACGCATAGCCTGTGTTTTTTCCCCCTAAACAATGAGTCTCCATTGCTTAGCAAAAACAGCTATCACAAGTCAGTGCTTAGTAAATATTTACTACATTGATTCATAAGTGATCATTTGATGTAACACTGAGAAATTTTTCCACGTCCATTTCCCATTACATATTTGCTGAAAGACCCTATTGGGGAATGTTGCTAATGTACTACTTTAGAGATGCTTAGTGACAGTTTAAATGACACACAACAAAGAAAAATTGCAATTGTAATTATATCAAGCCTTCTTAGTGAGCAACCTCTGGTATATAGAAATTTCTCCTGAAGGCTTTAAGTGTTTGTTATTTCTATAAATGACCACAATATTGAAGTACCTTTAGCATTTCAGTGGACTCCCAAACTAAATATATGATAAAGTGTATTTTTTGTTCAGTTGAATATGAGTATGAACATAAACTTACTCTGTTTTAGAAATGTTCAAATTAATGTAGAGACTATAAATGTGCTACTCTACTTTGTTTTCTTTCAACTTCCATAAAGTCATTTTCATTTATTCTTTTTTATAGTGATTGGCAGGATTCTTCAGGAATTTGCCAGCCAAAATTAATGGATTTTTTTTTTCAAATTAATCAGTGGCTTCTATTAATATGCCGTTTTCCACAAAATGTATGAAAGGGTTTCAATGTCAAGAATGCAAAGATAAAATAATATACTGTATGGTAAAAATGCCAGTTGAATATAAATGTATGGAGGATGTCAAATTGATTTAAAAAAACAGAGTTTTTTGTTTATAAAATTATGAGGTACAAGTCAACTTAGAAGAAAAATATTGCTGAATATTTTTTATTTGCCAGTGTTGCTGATAAAAATCTCATTATAGAAGGTCAGATTTTCACTTTCCATGATTTCTATTTGGTTTCTAAAATAGTCGATCTGGAAATATCAGCAAGCACTTACTTCCAATTTTGAATTTTTGGGAATGTAACTAAAAATTGGCCCAAAAATATATTCATTTTTGTACTGCTACAAAATTAAGTCATTTTAAATTACTTTCAAATTTTATAATTTAGGCATACATATTTTCATGCCTTAGGAATATTATACATATGGTATATATAGTAATGTATTCAAATATTATATATATTTATTTTTCCAAACCCATTTAATTCTATTAATTTTATATTTTCATTATCTGTCTATCTATCTATATATAGATTTTTTTTTTGAGAGAGAGTGAGTGTCTGTGCATGAGCGGGGGTAGGGGAAGGGGCAGGGGAAGCGAGAGAAACTTTTTTTTTTTAGATTTATTTATTTCAGAGGGAGAGAGATAGAGTGAGCGAGAGTGAGCCCTGAGCATGAGCTGGGGGAGGGGCAGAGGGAGAGGGTCAGAAGCAGACTCCCCTGCTGAACACAGAGTCCAGTTTGGAGCTTGACCTTGTGACCCTGAGACCATGACCTTAGTCGAAATCAAGAGTTGGTCACTTAACTGAGCCACCCAGGCACCCTCATTACCTATAAAATATTAACTATTGTTTCTCACTTATGAGTATTGGTATTATAACCACAATATTTTCTGTAAATTATTTAATAACACATTTGAAAAATATGATCAAACATTTATAAACTGAGGAGAAATGGTCTATTAATTTAATAATTCCACATCACATTACTTTCAGGATTTAGAAGTTTATTCATCTAGAAATAAACATAGTATTTCTAAGAAATATATTACCCCTAGAACATGGAAGACAGCATATAGGAAAAACAGTGAGTTTTGAAAGCAGCTAAGGAATGTCAGTTAATTTCCTATCTCTTAACTGTCATTCTTTTAGCAAGAAAATGGGGGATAATGACAAAATTTACCAGAGTGGGCTGTTATTAAGGTTAAACCACCTAACACATGCACCTGGGCATTTTAGTCCTTCAAAATTGTTCGTTTATTTGCTTTTCAGTTTTTCCCCTGATTTTAACCAAGAAGGCTTGGTAATACATTGATGGTTAAGAGTGTAACTCAGCCTTAGAATATTTGGATGTAAACATAGCTCTGTCATTTAACAAATATACTAACTGGGGAAAGATAGCCTTTTCTTCCTTCATCTGTAAATTGGGGATGGTATTATCAATATTTACTTCATGGGTTTTCCTGAGTGTTAAAGAAGTTAATACATGGAGTAATGCCTGGTCCATACTAAAAAGTCCAAATTTTTAGATATTCTTAATACCTATAAATGGAGATTGTAATTTCTTATTAATATTTACCAGTGTTAGTGCTTTTCCATACCTGTAATAGGTTGATGAGCATCCCCCCCAAAATTCATGTCTACTCAGAACCTCAGAATGCAATCTTATTTGGAAATAGGGTCTTTGCTGATGCAATTAAGGTACAGATCAAGGTGAGGTAAGGATCAAGAATGATTTAGATTTCGGCACAGCCTAAATCCAATGAAAGTGTCCTTGTAAGAGACAGAAAAGGACACACAGAAACACAGAGAAGGTAATACGAACTCAGGGACTGGAGTGACACAGCTACAAGTCACCAGAAGCTAGCAGAGAGGCATGGGATGGTTTCCTCACATCAGTGATATGGAGTTAGAGGTGTACGAGTGTGAGAAAATCAAGTCTTTGGCACCTCTGCATCCCAAGAATAAACGCTCTACAAACTGGAGACTCACTAGCATAAAGAATCATCTTCAAAGAAGGAATCATCTCCCTTGGAATATTTAGGTCTTCATATATGGAGCATTATAAATATTGCTGCTGACTTCATTGAGTCAAGATGACTACTCTTGTATATAGGAGATTAACTCTCCTAATCTGGAAATAATACCTACTGGGAAAGGTTTGCATGAATTTAATCTAAGACTACTGATTTTTTCACAGTAATGTAAATAAGTGGACATTTTAACAAGACATTTTTTCAAAGCACACGTGATAAGCATCAAATAAGAAATTAAACAATATACTGCCTCTGTACAATATTATTTTGTGTTCGAGACTAACACATCAAAGGTAATTTTATATGTTCCTTAGAGGGTAGAAAGATCTTTGTTTAAATTAACATCCAGGGAAAGTCTGAGCATCCCATTTAGAAATTAAACTCTGAAAATGATTTTGGACACAAAAGCTGAATAATATGCAGTCTATTATTACCTTAAGTATTTTGCTACTTGAAAGTTGAGGAATTCACAAATGCTTTTACAGTTACATTTTTAACACCCATAATCTAAATACTACATCAGACTTTGCAGAGAAAAAAATGTCTGAACTCTGTCCTAAAGTAGGCGGAATTAATTGCCTACAGTTCTGAGTGGTTAGTATATTTAATGGGAAATTAGTGTTGTTGAATTGGGGCATGTTAAAGTTATATCAATTAGCTTTTAGCCATTTATATCTTGGCTGGGGAAAGAAATTCAAAAATCATTCAGTAACAGCTGTATCTTAATAATAGGTATTTGGATTTATTTTAGCGTACATTTGATATCTTTGTTATATTTGATCATAGATTACATTTGGTAGATTATTTGACAAATCAACAAATTGCTTACATTCTGCAATATTCTTCAATAACAATATGAATACAAAATACTTCAAATTATAGCATTAATAACTATTATCAATAACTGGCATGAGACTCTTAATCATTACCACTCTACTTCAGAACATTCAGTCCTAAATATAGGTGATTAGCAGCAAAATGAACTATCTGAGAAATTGCCTGTTGCTAATTAAACAAAACAAAGTGTGTCATAAATAAGCCTTAAAATATAAAATATATCCTATCAAAACTTTAAAGTAAATGAAAAATAGTTTAAATAAATAGTGATCTCTTTATCTAATTCTAAATTGAATTGTTTGCATGCATGAACCATCACAATGTAGAAAGTTCCAATTACACAGATAAACTAGAAATCATGGGTCACTTACCAAAGGAGCAAAACCCAGTTAGAGGTCCTATTGAACACCTAGGGGTATAAGATATAAGTTGTCTTGGATGATTCTAGTGACATACACACAAATAGACCTTGTGAAAGAAATATAAACCTCATCAGAAAGCTATTATATTTCTCCTGGGACCTCGCTATTATCTAAATCCCTGCTTCCCTACACAAAGCTCCTTATCTCTGTGAAACCAAATTGAAACACTTCACCCAATCTCTTGCCAACTCCTAACACCATTGCTTCTTTATCCCTTAGCCTCAGTCATCTGGAAAAACTCCAGTTTTTTATTAATCCAATTGTAGGCTTTTTGACCTACTAAATGTTTTGAGAAAATGCCACACACATGGAGTGATTGTGTAGAAGTCCATGGACTCCAACATGAACTGGGTCCTTGACTTTGTCCAGAAAGGCAATCTGAGTTGCCTCATCTTCCACTGCCCATGGTAACTATTTCAAACTTTCATAGTTTTCCTAAAGTCATGCCTTCTGAGGGCTTCCCTTACTGTCTCTTGTCAGTTGATTACAACTACCACCTCAGAGAGTAAAAGAGGCTCTCTCTGTAGCTCACTTCACTCCCATCCCGCTGGCCTCTTTTCTTTTCCACCCCTTGAAACTGAATCTGCTCAGATGTTTTTTCCTCGATAGGAGTAAACTTGTACTACGTTCCCTAAAACTGCAAGCTCCCCATCTTCGGTTTTCAATCTTTCTTAACTGTATTTCTCCTAGTACTCATCGCCTTTTAGCAAACTATATAATTTACTAATTATGATATATTTATTATTCTTTTCTGTCTTCCCCACATGCGTGTGTCACAAAGACTGGAATTTATTTGTCTGCTTTTGCACCGAGTATTCTAAAACTACAACGTAATAAACATTCAAAAGTATTTGTGAAGTAGGTAGATAGTTTTAAAGTCCCATATAGAAATAAAGTACTTCTAAGAAACTTAGCTTTTAAAGAGGAAGCTACAAAAAGGAAATCATAAATTTCAAAATACTTATTAAAAAATGACCAAGAAAAGACTATGTCCCAACTGTGGAACATAACTAAATAGATACCAATCTAAAATTTACAATTTTATAAAATTATGGCAGAAAACAGAAAATTCACAATAAACAGATCCTCTTAGGTGTTCAATCAACAAGCTAATCTAAATAATTTTATAGGTGAGTTTTACCAAACACTTAATGGAAAGATAATCTCTAACATATTATGACATTATTAAAACTAGAAAGATAAAAGGAAGTTGATTCAACACATTTTATAAATCTAGTTTAATTCTGATTCCAACACTATTAAAAAAGAGTTTTTAAAAAGATTTTAAAATTTTCATTTGTGAATATAAGTATGAAAATCCTAAATAATACATTTAGTAACTGAAAACAATGCATTATTTCCAAGTGGGGGTTTTCCCATAGTGAAAATATTTTTAACATTATTTTTTACAGTTTTGATGTAATCACATTAATAGACTAAGTGAGGGGAAAAGAATAGTTGATAAACTTTACACCCATTTATGTTTAAAAACATGCCAAGAGGATGGGAATATAAGGCAACTGCCTTAACTTCTAGAAAACATGACATTAAATAAAGAAACTTCAGAGTCATTCTCATTATATGGAGGAACTCAACAACTATGTTAATACTTAGTATGATATTAGAATTTCTTGTTTGTATTACAAGACAAGAACAGTAGGTTTATGGATTAGTAGGGGGAAATAATACTGTCATTATTGTTGTATATTTACAGACACAAAAATACCTTCCTATAAATAATTCACAAGCATATCCAAAAGTGATGACCAATACCAGAACGACTTACAAAAATTTGTTACTTCTATTTTAGCAACAACATACGTGAGATTGTAGCAATAGCAAAGATACATTCACAATGGCAATGTGGAGTTTTTAGGTGTTTAGGAATCACCCTATTAGTACAGAAAATTATTATACCTTACACATTAAAGAATGGCAAACTTTTTAGAAAGGTGATAATAACAAGCGCTAGCAAGGACTTATGGAGGACACTTGGAAGTATTTAGCAAAATTATGTGATCCAGGGCTCCAACGCTTTCAGTATATATGCCTCTCTGAGTTATAGACTAGATTATCCTCTGCTAATAAACACTCTCAAAATCTGAGTTTCTTAAACTAACATGGATTTATTCTTACATCACATGTCCATTATGGATCTTGGAGAGTTTTCTCAGTTTTGTCCTCATGTCTGTAATGCAGACTGACAGGGAAATACCATCTGTAATATTGCTGGTCAGTGTAGATGGGAAGAGTGTTTTGGGGGGAGGATTACATCAACATTCCAGTGGTTGGACCAGAATGGACAGATATCACCTCTGTCACATTGTCCCACACTATCATTTGCCCAAAAGGCAGAGAGCCAGAAATACTTCATGAGCAGTATTAATAGTAACCACTGTTTGCTGTTCAGGTCATTTGGCAGCAAACTGCACTCAGTCCAGAAATTTCATAGGGTTATGGGCACCAAGCTCAGAGTGTAGGATCTCAGGGTGCTATGTAGTAGTCTCTACGTCAGGTCCAGATGTGTCTCTTCCTGATTCAGAGATGTGAAAGACCATGCATCTCCCTCACTGCCAGTGTACCTTTGGGGAACAGGGACAGCAGTACCAAGTGCTCCGCTTCACAAACGTGGAGGAATGAAACAGACATTGAACTCATTAGTCCACTGCAATTCTGAAATATATATGGTGAACACATTAGGAGCAAACGTGCTCTTCTTAAAATGATGGGAAAATTCTCACATGTTTTCATATGGGCACTTTACAATAAGTTGATGATGGCATTTGTGGTTAAAAGAGTTGAAAGTATCTAGAAGAAGTTACTAGGGAGATGGAAAAGTAAAATATAGTAGACACATACCATGGAATACAACACTATAATAAAATTAAGAAATGAAATACTCAACAGCATCATAAACATATTTCAAAAAGAGTGTTAGAGTGTTGAGTGAATAAAATAGGAAAACATTTTACAGAAGTTTAAAAGAAACAAAATTATTAAATATTTTTCAATAATTTGGTAATTGTTAAGGACATACAACCAAGATATCAAAGGAAATGCCCACGTAGGAGGGAGAGTAAGAAGGGGGATCTGGGAGAAAGGGAAAAATAAAGTGAGGTACAGTGGTATTACAGCAGCCTTGTAGTGATTGCTAATGACAATGTCCAGTGAACTGCAGTGCTGGTTTACCTCTACTCTTAGCAGCAAGAGGTGGTAATAAGTAAAAATTCACAAGGAACACATGAGTAATATATTGGTCTGTAATAGGAGATTGCAAGTAACCTCCACTCTTAGCCGCAAAAGGTGGTAGTTAAGTAAAAATGCATGAGGAACACATGAGCAATATGTTGATCTATAATAGGAGGTTGCAATGAACTCACAGCAAAGACTACAGCGTATTTTAAAGAGATGTGGTGAGTTACATTACCAATTATTTGTGTAACACACTGAGATAAAATGTTCTGTTGGGAATTTTCCTTTCATCTTTGTGAAAACTCGATGCAAGAGTAAACTTTTTGTCAAATAGTCTTCACTGTACTTTTATATTCAATATCGGATGTTGGTGTTCTGGATAACCTCCCCCCAGAATGAGTCCTATAATTCAGCTCACTCATTGCTTTAGGAATGCAGCCTATATTGGGTTGTTCTTATTGGTCAGGTTTTGGGGTTTGTTTTATTTTGTTTTCCTCAAAAAAGCAAGGTGACTTCCATGACTTGGCCAGACTGCTGGATGGTTTTAAGAAAACAGATTTGCTTCTCAAATGAAAGCCTAACCTCATTGACCAGGTCAAGTCCCACGAAACAAGAGGCGTTTAAAGAAGCTAGAATTTAATTATACACAGGAGAACTTGGTTTCAGCGCTGTGGTCGTTAAGTGTCTGCTGGAAAATTTGAGACTCTAATATGAGAGTAGAGAGCACACAAAAGTGGGGAAGTGCATGCCTGATTATTTATATTTGCAACTAGTCTCTTCCTCCCTCCCTCCCCCACCCTGCTCTTTCATTTGTGCTTAAGTGATAATAGCCTCTAGAAGTCAGTATCTGTCTAAGTATCACTAGAATTAGAATATTACCTTTAGATAAAATTGAGCTCCTTGAAAGTTAACAAATCAATGTTGATTAACAAATTTTGGAATGGCATTTTGTAGCCAATCAAAGCTACTGGAGATTTAAGCATAGATAAGTAAATACTGGGGAATTTTTTAGAAACAGAATTTTCTGGTATTTTAAGAGAAGGTAATAGTCTTATTTTGATAAAACAGCCTCTACAATGTATACTCTTTTCATAAGAATATAAGGTAGATGTATAGAAAATTCATTCATAGTATATAAATTAGAGCAATATGCCAATTAATGTAATACACACAAAACTATGCCATTATGTAGTTAGGAAGCTACATGAGCTGAATAAATTAAATTATAAAAAAAGTTGCAAAAAATTAACACTGACTTTTTTAAAGCAAAATATTTACTTCAGCATACCACTTTCTTATTATACCCCAATTTTTAAAAAAGTCCACAAACAGACTGATACTGAAAATCTCCAGGATATATTGTTAAAAGAAAAAAAAAATCAATGTTTAAAACAAATATGCATAGTGCATTTTGTGTAAAAAAGAGATGAGAATATATGTTTGTCGTTCTTCATATATACTTAAAGAAACTCAGGAAGGCTGAAGAAGACTGAAGAATTTTACATTAGAAGTTAATTAAGAACCCTTAAGGATGGGAGTGGATGGTTAATGTCTAGATGGGGACTGGGATGAATGCAGGACTTTTCATGGTACATCTTTTATACAGTTCCTTCCTCCCTCCCTCCTTCCCTCTCTCCCTCTCTCTCCCCCCACCTCTCTCCCTCCCTCCCTCTCTCTCTCTCTCCCTCCCCCTCTCTCTCTCTTTCTTTCTTTCTTTCTCTCTCCTTTTCTTTTAACCCTGGGAACATGCTACCTGGTCAAAATCAAAATTGTTTTTCAATTGTTATAAGCTATTATTCAGAAAGCCCACATTTTCAAAGGCAAACATTTTACCAGATAATGCAATTATGGAAGATCAACCTTAAAGAGAACATACAATTATACAGGGAACTTGTCATAAACTTTGCATTTTGAAATGTTTTCTTCTCCCACAAATTCCCTGGTAAGAAACTCGTTTTATTCACTTCATGATGAATGCACTGCCTGTAACTTTACTATAAGATTGATTTTCCATGTGACATTAATTTCTAAACTTTTAGGTTCAGTAGGAAAATCAAAACACAGATCTGAATTACAAACTCCAAGTTGTTTTCTAAGCAGGAAAGACAAGGTGTACCACTTTCTAAAAACAGAAAGGCAGAGTTTACTTTAAATAAAATGACTCATTCTTTTCTGTTGTTTTTGTCCTTTTGAGTAATTTGGATGGCTCACCAAATGAAATCACCATTGGACTTTGGATGCTTACCATGCGGTACTGTCAATTTACTATACTGGGGCTGTGGATCAAAAAATAAGTGGGGAACTCCCTCCCTGACTCTCTCACACACACACACACACACACACACACACCACAATGATGATACTGGTCCATACACACTTATCTTGAATTGCAAAAGAAGGTACCGATGTTATTTTTCTTGGAACTAAATAAAATATATACAGTTATTGCTATACTGGAACATAAACATCTGTATAAAGCTACTTTAATATGGAAATCCCACAAGAATGAGTTTAGGTTATCTGGCAGTGATTAAATAGGATTGTGATTTAAAATTAATTAAACAAAACAAAGCAAAACAAAGATGGGGAAAAATGCTGAAATCAATGAAATTTCAAGTTTAAAATAGAAAATGAGTTGGTGAAATAAAATAATTCTAGTATCTATCTATATACCATAGACTTAATAAAAGAAATAGAGTTCATTCTTTTTTAAGTAAAATACCAAATTTAATTATTAACAATAAAGAAAAGGGTGTACTAAAACTTCGCTCTTTAATTACAAAAAGATTGAACTATGCTTAAGTATTTGCAAAAATAGAATAATCTTTAGACAAGTTACCATTAACTGATGCCATTCTAACAGTTTATTTGTTTTTAAGAGGCATCAACAGGAAGAAGAAACTATTAATTCCACCAAAGCTAACATTTATTTCAGTTAAAAGCACACAGAACTGGATTTCTAAGCCCCTTCTATGTGCAAATATCAAGTGCCTGCTAGTCATTTACTGGGAAAACTCAGATTTTTTTTTTTTTGGAAAAACACACAAAGAAGAAAATTATTCCTAAAAAAACCCAGGTTACTTCATAGTATTTGAAAATGATAATATATAGATGTTCTTTGCTAACTGTTGTGACCCCCCAATCCTTTTCTTTCTCCCTTCTCTATTCCACCTACAGTGCTTAAAAACAGAATGACTGAAGACCCTCTTAACTGCTTTTTGCTGCAATCCAAGGGACCCCAGTCTTTTTTGTGGCAGCAGTGGTCCCGGGTAAAAATGGCGTTCCCCAAACTCTCTTGTATCTAGCAGTCGGCATATGACATGTTCTGGCCCATGAGATTTAAGAAGTCTATTGAGTGGTACTACTGAGAGAAATATCTTCTGTAAGTTTTTGGTAAAGGATTAAAAGATTGCTTGTTTTGTTTCTCTCCCTCCTTTTGCATGAACTGGTTAGAGTCCAACAGCTCTTTTGAACCATACTCTGAGGTAATCGAGTAGTGAGATAGAAAGACATAAGGAATCATCCTATTATCCCTGTCCTGCCTAATTCTATACTTCTTTTCGTAAGACATCTATCTTATCTTACATAGTAGCGTGTTGTTTTGTCAAATATGGCTAAATCCGATACTAAATATAGTATTCCTGTGCTCTTCCACAATGCCCGCACAATTATCACTGCATGTTTTTCAGTATTAAAAATGTCAATTAGTTTCATTGGTTTCAATGTTACCAGATTTTTAGATTTCATGGAATATTATTGTTTTCTTTAATAAGTGCAGCAGTGAAAAATCCTAATATCACATCTACTCTTACTATCATTTCATAAGTGAAATGAAAAGTATCTTAACACTAAAAAGGTGGGAATGACAATATTTAAAAAAAAGAATTTGGCTATATTGTTTTAAAATTTTTTTAAATATTTATTTATTTGAGAGAGAGCAAGCGAGCGAGACAATGCAATAACATGAGCAGGGAGGAGGAGCAGAGCGAGAGGGAGAAGCAGACTCCCTGCTGAGCAGGGAGCCTGAAATGGGGCTCCATTCCAGGACCCCCGGATCATGACCTGAGCTGAAGGCAGCCACTTAACCAACTGAACCACCAAAGTGCCCTTATTTTTTTTTAAGTTTTTATTTGTTTTTTTTTTTTAAGATTTTATTTTTTAAGTAATCTCTCCACCCAATGTGGGGCTCCAGTTTACAATCCCGAGATCAAGAGTCACATGTTCTACCAACTGAGCCAGCCAGATGCCCCAAGAATTTGGCTTTATAAACACTTGCAACATTGTCTTCCTAGACTGCTTAAAACTTTTTCATAAATCAGCATGCACCTATCCACATATTTTTTGGGAATCATTGCACTGAACTATACATTTCTTTGAGAAAACCCACTGTATTGTTTTCCTGAGCACAGCATCTGACACCATGCTCAAGATATATTTGCTGGACGATTGAATCATCCAAACAAATTTTCATCTTTTTCTTCAAAAAAGAAAGAAAGAAATGTTCTCTTTTTTCCTTTACCAGCATCATGTGAAAATAAAGTGTTCTGTGGTGATTAGTGCAAAAATGAAAATGATAACTCATCCCTTGGAACTTGGGTAAGATCTTGTCACTCTGTGAAGGAAAGCCTATCTTCTAGTGATCTAGTCCCACATCTCACTACTTCCAGATGCAGAGACCTTGGAGCAAAATCTGCAGGTTCTAGGCCACTACCTACAATATAACCTTCCACACAGAGCCTCCGGCTGTGGGCTCGAGTTTTCTCCTCTCTGAAAGAGTGGCGGTTGTACCAGATGATTTTATAGTATTTTTTACTTTGGCCTGCTATGATTCTATATCTGCAAAATACATATAACACCATCCTCTTAGGCTGTGGCTTAAGGGTCCTCTCTTTTTCAACCTCAAGGCCAATGGGGATCACCATCTCTGTGTGATTGAAAATCGTTGAAAATCATTACTAAATGTATACTTCCATAGTCCTTGGCAATCTGCAAACTTCATTTCCTCTGTTTTTTTCTCATGCTCCTTTAACTATAGAGCTTAAACTGAATAAAACGACAAGTTATGAATAATATACTGGAAGGTGGGGGAAGGTGATTCCTATATTTGACATGTGCTAGTGCTCTGCTCATGGGTTAGCTAGGGATAGTAAAGAGAATTAGTAGTCACTTTTAAAATTGGCCCCATACATAGGAAAGAATGAAAATATGGTTATTAAAAGGAACTTTAACTATTTACATTTATACTCTCTACTTAACTGTAGAATGTTGCGGTCATATACAGGCAAGTGTGTATTTCCATCATTTATGTTGAAAAAGTGAAAAATGCCACATGGGGACAGCTGCAATGTTGTTCTGTAATGCTGCTTCAGAAAAAGTAGTTTAATGTTCTAAGAACATTAGGGAGTAAGATCTGGGGAAGTCTTGAACAATACAAAAAGAGGGATGGAGGAGAGAGAGAAAATTGTTCAAGAGCAAAGATTATCTTACTGTTTCTTTAGAATATTGCCTCATTTCTAGCACAGGAATTGTAGAATCATTGTTTATTTATTTTCAAGCCTTTGGACAAAGGCCCTCAGAACTTAATAAGATCTCAAAGTATGAAGATAATTAATCCAACTAAAACTCATTTAGAAATATCAGCGACATCAGAGAACAATAGCAAAATCATTGTGGGTGAAGAGATGCCTTGCAGATGGAGAGCTCTGGGCTTTGTCATATCTTGCATCTGCGGAGGAAGAACAAACTTCATAGTAATGAATCCAAAATAGAACAAATATTCCTCAGAATATGTATTTCTCTGGGGCTGTTTTCCTGGTTGGTGGTGTGTCTTTCTCATGTTTGTTTACCTAAACACAGCCACCACCGAGGGCTCTGAATTCCTCCACCCTGGCGTCTTTTCCCTCAGGCTCCCTCCCTAGATCAAAGGACAACACCCTGTTTAAAAGAGAGACAAAATTATTTTCAAGGCGGAGAAAGTGTAGTGCTGGTATCTACCTGCCAAATTGTTGCTCAACGTCCAAGTCATCCCTTCACCCCTCACACACTAAATCTTCTCCCAACAAACATTTGGACTTGATATTGTCAGTATCTAATACAGTGCCAGGACCAGTAAGGCTCGATGACTCATTTATGTTGTGATCTCCAGCATTTATATATATACAAAATTAGCATAGATCAGAAGTGAAGGTATTCTAAAAGCGTTAATAGAAGCTTCCTTTCTACATCTGTAAAATGGGAGTAATATGAACCTCTATTTTACTTAGTTGCTGAGAGAAATAACCGAGCCTGCATGAAACAGCATAGTATCTATCTCATCTGAAGGATTGTTTTGAGAATTAAAATGACAGGCTGCTTGCAAAGTGCCCATAGTGTGTGCTATATACAAGTTTGCTAAATGCTGTTTTAAGCATTCAACAAATATTACCTAATAGTCTTACGACGCTGCTGTCACTGATGTTGTTCCTCATGTTGGTGACTGCCTGTGCTTGAAAGGAGTCTTTGTCTAGCGTAGAGTACAAACAGACACCCAGGTCATTTTAAAATGATGCCTTATAGAAGGAATACACAGGGCATTAGGAAAGCCCCACACAGGTGCACTCATATGTTTGAGTTGCTCTGGGCTTATTTTTTTAAAAAAGAAGCCAGTAAAGAGACCATTTCTTGAACTATGTAATCAGTCTTGCATCTTTCTGCATTTTTGTCCTGAAAAGCCAAAACTGGTAAAAGCAGCTAGAGTTTATGAGGAAAGCACAATATTAGCTGTGTCCTTAGAATCCCGAAGAGGCAGTGGCAGTACTGAAACTACAAGAGATTATAAGCATGAAGAACACCATGAGGCTCTGGTAACAGAAATTTGTGCAGGTGTTTTGCCTTAGGCAAAGGAAGGAGGTGTATTTAACCCTTTGACTGGAAGAGAAACAGAGCTGGAACCTAGAGAAGCAAGACTAATTTTTTATGAAGGCAGATGGTGCTATCCTTGATGTTGTATATTTTCAAATCAGGCTTGCTTCTCAGACATGTTTCTTCTTCTGAAATGGCCGGGTATTTATTGGGGCCCAGAATCAGTGAAACTGAGAATTCTACATGGCATCGGCAATTGGAAAATGATAGTGTGAGCACTTGGTGTAGGTCAGGCTCTCCTTGAAACGTTCATCGTGGTCCCGAGGTCCCCTACCTTTTCTCTGGTTCCTCCATAAGCAGATCAATTCCAGGCAACGTTGGAATAAAAAATCACACTTCTGAGTACTTCCTTAGACACAATGAATAAGAACTGTTAAGAAATATGCATGTGATCTGGAAATCTGTATTATTAAAAAGTTCCTGCAGGTATTTTTGATGCTTTGCCAAATCTTGCGAAGGTTTCTGATTCATACTCTGTAGTACATTACTGCCTCTCTGATACACTAAAAAGATGTCAATGTGAAGGATACCCAGAAAGTGACAGTGGCTTATTAATCTAATTAGAGGGGGAAAAAAAGTTCATTAAATTAAAAATTGCTTTAAAAAATCATTTTGTGATCCCATTCAAAACTCTTCCAATTAAAAGGAATCAATAGATGTATAAATCCCATTTAACCTCATTATAAGGAGTTTTAGGTATGAAAATAATACCAAGGGGCACCTGGGTGGCTCAGATGTCAAGCGTCTGCCTGCGGCTCAGGGCGTGATCGAGCCCCACATCGGGCTCCCTGCTCCGCTGGGAGTCTGCTTCTTCCTCTCCCACTCCCTCTGCTTGTGTTCCCTCTCTCGCTGGCTGTCTCTCTCTCTGTCAAATAAATAAATAAAATCTTAAAAAGAAAAGAAAAGAATACCAAGAAAAGAAAAATCCGCATAAATGACTTCTTTATAACAAATTATTCTTTAGTTGTAGAGTATCCAACACTGTAAGCACAGTAAGCAATGTCAGATGTAAGAGAATCTCTCTGGGCTACATTTCCCTTAATGGATTTTGGTGGAAAGCCATAGAGTAATTCTAATTCATATTTAATTCCCAAAGACACAGATAGCCCAGAGAGTTATCAAGTTAAATGCAAGTAATCCTAAAATACTTTTAGTATTTGAAACTGATGTGATATTGAAATTTGGATCTTAATTTAAAAGACTTGTTTAAATTGCTTATCAAATAGCCATTCGCTGTTTGTTTCCTAAATGTCAAATACCAATTAAGGCGAGTATTTATTTCTAAATATATGTGTATATGTATAAATGTATGCATATATATGTATATACATATATGCTACCCTGTATTTCAGAATGCCTTTCGGATAAATTATCATAATGACATTAAATTCATAAAATCCAGCTTAGTGATATTTCTTATGAAGAATTAAGCAATTGTTATAATTTGTAGGTATCAGTACTGCTCAATATAATTGAATTCTCTTTCTACTATCCAAAATATACAATATTTAAGGCAATGACCACATAAGGTTTTTTACCTTCATTTAAGTTAGTTTTTTGACAGTGTTTTGACAGTTTAAAAAAATAGTGTTCAGAAGCACCGGGCTGGCTCAGTTGGTGGAGCATGCAACTCTTGATCACAGGGTCGTGAGTTTGAGCCCCACATCGGGGTATAGAGATTACTTAAAAAAAAAAAAACCGCTCATAAAATCACAAAGCAATGCTCATGTATTCTCTCTCTCTTTTTTTTTAAAGATTTTATTTATTTATTTGATAGAGATAGAGATAGCCAGCGAGAGAGGGAACACAAGCAGGGGGAGTGGGAGAGGAAGAAGCAGGGCTCATAGCAGAGGAGCCCGATGTGGGGCTCGATTCCATAACGCCGGCATCACGCCCTGAGCCGAAGGCAGACGCTTAACCGCTGTGCCACCCAGGCGCCCCATCATGTATTCTCTCTTAAACTCATTCTTGCAAAGACTTCTAACAACGTCACCTATAACCTACACCAGTGTTTCTGAGTGCAGTGCCAGATCAGCAGTATCAGTTATCAAGGAACTTGTTAGAAATGTAAATTGTTGAGCTCCTCTCAGACTTATTTGATCAGAAATTCTGCATTCCAGCAATCTGTAGCAACACTAGTAGACATGCTAAATGCTCATAATGGTTGGCTCAATTGGCTTAATCCCAGGACCCCAAGATCATGACCTGAGCTGAAGTCAGACACTTAACCGGCTGAGCCACCCAGACGCCCCAGAGCTTTGCTTTTTATATTATTTTACTTTCACATTTTTTAACCAATTTGTGGATGGTTTGAGGTAATGATCTAAATTTTTTTTGTATCAGTAGCCAGTTGTTGAAACACAGATCCATGTTTCTCTGCTGGTGTAGGAAGTCATCTTGCCACATTCAATTTTCCTATTGTCATGGTTCTATTTCTGAATTTTCTATTCTTTTTCATCAATCTATGGCCTTTTGATTATTATTACACTATAATAAACTTGTTATCTGGAATGATGTCTTTTATCATTTTTCTTTTTATTAAATGTATTTTAGCTAATTTTAGACCTTTAATATTTCATAAGGATTTAAGAATGATTTGTTAATTTCTCTGAAAAAATACCATTAGGTTTTGACAAGAATTGCATTACGTCTTCATAGATCAGTATGGGGAGAATTTATATATGTATCACACTTCTGAATATCCCGTCAAGAATATGGCCTACATGTCTTCATCTATTTAGGTCTTTGTCCTTATCAGTAAAGATTACCCCCACCAGCCTGCATTTTATTAAGTGGATGTTGTAGTTGGGTACTTGTGTTGGTTTACCTGTGTGTGTATACAAGTCTGCAGATTGTTGAAGCATACTAGTAGCTGTGTGCAAAACTGAGGTGCAAAGTGAGGAAACCAGGCAAGTGAACACTCCTTCCAGCCCATGTATGTATCCATTTATGTATGTCTCTAGTCTTTTTCAATACGGGGTCTCTCTGACATGACCAGGAATATTATTTAAAAAAAATTTTTTTCAGGGCACAGCTAGGCATGACTATTCTTTGCTTTAGGTATTTCCACCACAAGTCACCTCTTTGTCTTACCATCAAGGTGGACTTTCTCCAGGATTTCCTTTTGTAGGAAAAGTCACATTGAAAACTGGGTAGAATTTGGAAGGTTAGGTTAGGTAAGGGATGATAATGCTGTGTAGACCACCACTTTCTGTTACCTACAAAATAGGAAATCTTGAAGTTAGCACAGATCTTTCTATCAAAGAAATTGTATGTTGTAAATCTACCCCTTATAAAGATTAAAAGCAAGACAAAGAAAGAAACGAAACCCCCGTGCCCCCTAGCCATAGATACTGTGTACAAGGAACACAGGTGGACAATAAAGAAAAAGCCCTCTGCGGGAACACAGAGAGGGAGGGAGGTTGCTAGACATGGAATCGTTTAGCTCTAGTTTTCTGTTTTCACACAGCAGCTTCTGGCACAGAAGCGAAGTAAATGATATTCTCTCGGGAAGCTCAAGGTAGAGTCAACTCAAGTTCCCAGGACTTCACTGTTCATAGGAATTCCCTCCCAGCCATGGCATACCTGCCTCTTCCTTGGTGCCCTAAAACAGGACATTTGTACAAGGAAATTTCTCAGCTCAGTTCTTTAAATTTATAGGGTATTTTTCTCATTAAAAATACCTTTGTCACATATTGATAAGTAACTTCTCACATTGTTCTAGACTGGATGGGGAAAGTGTAAAAAATTTCCTCATCCATTTCTTTTTTTTTTCTCGTTCTGATTATTAATAATTTGCAGCCTTTGCATTCATAGCCCTCGTATTAAGAAACACTGAGATAGCTGTTTGCTTGGCAATTAACTAAAAAAAAAAAACTGCTCAGTTTCTAAAATACTTACCTGGAATCTCCAAAATTTTAGTTATGTTGGCAACAAGGTGAATGCATCAAAACAGAAAAAACATGTATTACTATTTCCCCCAATATAGTCTCCTAGAGTCTGACTGACCCAAAGATAGGCATAAGATGAAATTGAAAACAGCTCCATATTTGAATATCACGTTAGTTTACTTTTCAGTTTTTACTAGATGAATCACAAATTATTTATTTAATTTTAAATAAAGAAAAAAATGCCAGTAGAACATGTTAGAAGTACATCAAAACAATACTTCAAAAAGCTTTGAAATCACTGCTCTAATTAGTGAGTATAATCATGTACTTTAAGAATATAGCTGCATTTTCATTTTCACACTGGACAAGGTTTATTCAACATAAAGGTAAGGATTTTGTCCTGTGAATGAAATATTACATCCCTGTTCTTTACACTAGGACAAAGTGTGTTATTTTCCTTTGTCTCTTTAATCATCACTACATTTGTAAGAGGAAATATTCCATCTTAATGTTTTTCTAGGTAGTCGTCCTTGTATTTCACACACTTGGAAAATAAAAACAGAAATTTTTACAAATGTTGCTGAAAACATAGACATACATATCCAAGGAGCCGTTCCCCAAAGGTGTGTGAAATAACTTTTTAAAGTAGTCACAGAAGACCAAAATCAAAAAGTTTTGTATATAATTAAAGCAATAAATTTAAATGAACCTATTGACCTTTGATCTATACAACCAGATGGGCTATTCCTAGGGTCTGTCTGTGGTGTGCCTGTTGGAGGCAGAAAAGAAAGTATATAAAGACAAAGAAGATATAAATGTATAGTGGTTTAAAAACATTTCCCCAGATTCTTTGACAGTTCTTCCATCACGAGGCACAGCTTATATTCCCTCCGCTTAAAACGGTGTGGAGTTTTATCCTTACCTTGACCAGTAGAATGTGACACAGGTGACATGGTGATGCCTTGACTGCTGAAGCCATGTTAGAAAAGGCCAGGTAGCTTCTGCTGGCATCTCTTGAGACACTTGCTCTGGGAGCCATCAATCTACCACATGGAAAGACAATATAGGCAGGTCCCATCTATCCCAAGGGGAGACAGAGATGCCCATAGAACTTTGGCTCTTCGCTTCTTCCCTGCTCAGGTAACAGATATATGTGAGTGAAGAACCCTTGAAGTGACCCCACTGACTGCAATCCGTTGAGAGACCCTGAGCCAGAACTGCCTACCTGAACACAGATTTGCAAAAAAAATAAATGGTTGTTTTCTTTTAAGACATTAAGATTGTTGCACAGCATTAGAAAAGAAACAGTGTATGATAAAATTAGCATTCACAATGTTCGTGCCCCAGAAATATTAAGACTATTTTCTCATAGTGCTTCATAGTATTGCCATATAACCTCGTATAAATTATATGCCAACCTAATACTGAAAACAGATTGGAGGTAGATGCTGACATATATTTTCCAATGATAGAAAACTTATAGTTTTCCTTATGTTATTACTATCAATAATTGCTCTGAGTTCAGTAATGCCTTTTCTCTATTTCTGTGACACATCATTAGAATAGCGCTACTACTTGAGATCAGAATGCAGAATGCAAGAATATGGTTTATTCTTTTTCTTACTGAAAACAAGTTTGTCTTTATTAATCTGTCAAATTCTCCCCTAAGAAAATTGTGTATGTTCCCTCATTATAATTTCCATTAACTTACTCTATTTCATTCTAACTTGTTCTTTCTCCTTTGGATTATTGCTTTAAAATGTCTCTAACTTTTTTTAAATGACTGCTGGTTTCCGTGATCGTAGTTCTATTTTCCTAAATTAGATGCAGTGTAAAAATAGGACTTGGCTTTGTTATGTTTCTATATAGATTCACTGTCATACTCCTTTAGTTTTATATATAGTCAACCCTTATTCTAACTCCAATGAAATGAGAACTGAAAATCCAGATGCTGTATTACTATTCTTTTGATATTATACATTTTCTCTCATTTGTTTCTTATTTGCATAATTTAAG